>NC_069499.1:1351859905-1351862405 GCF_027579735.1 Bombina bombina | reverse complement strand
TCTATACTTTTCAACTGTGATTTTGGCCCACTCTTCTTGATGCTCCAATTCTCTCGGGTTTTATGGGTGCCTTTTCCCAACTGTGAGTTTCAGTTCTGTCCACAGAATCAATGGGATTCAGATCTGGACTCATAGACAACCACTTCAGAATGGGCCAATGTTTTCTTCTCAAACATTCTTGGATGCTTTTTGAGGTATTTTTCAGGTCATTATCCTGCTGGAGGAATCATGACCTGTGACTGAGACACAGCTTTCTGACACTGGGCAGTAAGTTTAGCTCCACAATGCTTGTTAGCCTTCTGATTTAATTGTGTCCTGCACAGATTCTAGGCACCCAGTGCGATAGGCAGCAAAGCAACCCCAAAACATCACTGAGGCTCCTGCATGTTTTACAGTAGGGATAGTGTTCTTTTCTTTGAAAGCTTTTTCCCTTCTCTAAACATGGAGTTGTTGTAACTTGCCAAAAAGGTCTACTTTTGTGTTGTCTTTCCAATGGACATTCTCCCAGAACAACTGTAGCTTGTCAACATGCATTTTGGCAAACTCCATTTAGGCTTTTTTTGTTTTTTTCTCTTAAAATGCAAGGGTACCAATACTTTCGTCCAAGTCTGTATACAGACACACACATACAGCTTTGATCCCAGTCTAACCCCTTGTCATATACAATTTGGTAAAAAAAATCAATCTAAAAAAACACAGTACTGTTATTACCAGTCTCTTCAGTTACGTGGTTCAAATATTAGACAAAGGAAAAACCTAATAAAGGAACATTTATTAAGAACAAAAAGAGTTACAGTGCATTTATATATAAAAAAGAGGAGTTAATCAAGAAGTGGATTTTAACATTCTATAATTATTACCACATTGTTATAGGTTATGTAATGAATCAACTTTATTGTGTGAAAAATTGTTTTTGTAATGCTATAATTAACTAATAAAATATTTAAAACTCCCCAAAAAAAGGAGTTAAAGTTATGTTATAGAATGACATATTTTTAATTATGTAAATACAGTACACATATCCTTATAAGCAATCCCATTGTGACATCATGAGGATTATTTTGACACAAAACATGACATGTCTGTCAACTTTGGTCACCCTCTAACATAAAAGTGATAAAAACATGTGTACGATATCCTATAATTTTTAAATCCAATTGTCCTCAGTCTCTGTCTTGATACAGGACACTGTTTTATGTCACCCTGTGTTGACATCTTTTACTCATATAAAATCACTCTAGAGAGAAGACTGAATTACCCCCACACACACACACACACACACCACCAGTATAAAGTGATCCCATAAGTTTGACTTTTAAGATAGTTCTGGTATAGAGTTGTAAATAGCAGAGGAGAAAAAGCAAATAAAGAAAGAAAAACCCCTGACAGGTCTTCATAACACTTATGTTTTATGAGTTAATTTTATCTGGACTACAGCTTCATTATGGGCCAGGTAATGTCCTCTGTTAAATTATTTTGTAATAATTGTTTTCCTTATATGTGTTCACAAAATAGTATTCGCATTTTCACAAGCAAGCTTTGGTGTGAACTGCTTGCAGACAGCTAATTCTCACATTTGGTAAGCTGTTGTTTTCTCCCTACACATGCCCAAAAATGTGACAGTTCACAAGTTATCATGAGATAATCATGATAATATGATAAATACATTTCTTCATATCCTTATGAGATATGTAGACCCAGTCCAGTACTGATCCTTTAGCATAGTGTGTTTCATATATGGTCTGTTCCTTGAATAATCATTACAGATTAACCTGATTTATTTTATTTGGGGGGTTGTTTGTGTGGGTGGTGGGTTTTACTGTTGGGGGGTTGTTTGTATTTTTTTTACAGGTAAAAGAGCCGATTACTTTGGGGCAATGCCTTGCAAAAGGCCCTTATAAGGGCTATTGGTAGTTTAGTTTAGGCTAGAGGGTTTTTTTTTTGGGGGGGGGGCTTTTTTTATTTTGATAGGGCTATTAGATTAGGTGTAATTAGTTTAAATATCTGCAATTTGTTTATTATTTTCTGTAATTTAGTGGGGGGGGGGTTTGGACTTTAGCTAATTTAATTTATTTAATTGTATTTAATTTAGTAAATTTATTTAACAAGTGATAAGGGTTTTCTGGCTGGTGTTAACGCTCTTTGGGCTTACCGCTGGTATTACGAGTTGAAAGTAAATGCGATCGCTTGAGCGCAATTGCGATATACGCTAGAATGATAACTGCATCCTCAGTGTTCTGGTTAACTGTATTGCAAAACTAAAAAGTTGCACAAAACACATACAAAATGCATTACAAAGTAAAGTTACACTCATAATAATACCATGTAATAAAAATTATAAAAAAAAAAAATTGTATAAAAAAGGCTCAATTATATGAGGTCTCAGGTGTTAGAAGAAAAAAAAGGTAGGCAAAGGGCTTTAACTTAGAGATACATACATAAAAATGTCTAAAGATGTATATGTATGTCTATATATGTGTACGTATGTATTTATATGTGT
>NC_069499.1:1351694905-1351857405 GCF_027579735.1 Bombina bombina | reverse complement strand
TCTGTTACCGTGATACGTCCATAACAAAATAGTGTGTTACAATAAATATAATCTGATTGTCCATAAAGCTAATTGATGATTCCTATTTTTAGACACCGTTCATTCATATTGTTAGTCAGTATTTATGTTGTTGTTTTATGTAAGTTTTACCTTTTTTGAATGCTGCCGTTCAGTGCTCAGATGACAACAGTTACAAAAACTTAAATTATGCTTATCTGATAATTTTATTTTCTTCAGATGGAAAGAGTCCACAGCTGCATTCATTACTTTTGGGAATTCAGAACCTGGCCACCAGGAGGAGGCAAAGACACCCCAGCTAAAGGCTTAAATACCCCTCCCACTTCCCTCATCCCCCAGTCATTCTACCGAGGAACAAGGAACAGTAGAAGAAATATCAGGGTGAAAAGGTGCCAGAAGAATAAAAAACAACAGACGCCCCACAGAAATACAGGCGGGGAGCTGTGGACTCTTTCCATCTGAAGAAAAGGAAATGATCAGGTAAGTATAATTTAAGTTTTTCTTTATAAATGGAAAGAGTCCACAGCTGCATTCATTACTTTTTGGAAAACAATACCCAAGCTATAGAGGACACTTAATGCTAAGACGGGAGGGTACAAGAGGGGGCCCATTCTGAGGGCACCAGGCCTGAATAAACTCCTACCCAACAACATCCTGCTTTGTCCAAAGCTGAGAAAAAAACCTTTGAAAAAGGAAAAGTCCCAAGGACACTAATCCACAGATAGTCCACAAGCCTTGAGACCGCAGGAACTAGACTCGACTGAGCCAACAAGCCTCCAGGAGACACCGTCACCCAGTAGACGGTCCCCAAACAACACACCCCTTACTGGAGAAAGGGATAAAAAAAAAACACCTCTTTTTCCCCAGAGGAGAAAAGACACGGAGGAAAACATTCATAAAGGATTTCAGAAGAAAACCCTAAATAGGGTACAGCGAGAGCAAATAAAAACACGAAGCAACAAAACCTGAGAAACTGGGCCACACTCACAGAGACCCAACCAGTCTCATAGAAACCAAGGGAGGAAATGCCCAGACCCCAGAGTGAACAGAACCCACGGAGGTAAAACCGGAAGTCTGAAACAGAGAAGAAAATCTTCTTCTAAACACAGTGCAACCACACCCTAGAAGACAACTGAAGATGAAGTTCCCCAAAGTCCCAAAAAAAGGTAACTCAGAATATCTAAATATTCAAAACCGAAATCACGTGCAGCAAGGTCAGAAGGGAGAACCCCTGAAGACAAAAAACTGCGCACTGTAGTCAACCAAGATGACTCTGAAAGAGGAATACTTGCAGGGCAAATAAAGAGCAACTGCAGATAGGTTCCAAACCACAAACCTCCAGTCTGCTAAACATCCACTAACCAGTGGACAATGTTGCAGGCTATCCAAAAGCCGCCAGTTCTTTCCCACAGATCTTGAACATGGAGGAAAAGCATTACATTTCAAAGAGGCTTACCGTACCTCGAAAACCAGAGGACGAAGTAGCAGAGCAACAGATATCAGATCCTGCTCCAGACACCGGACCAGCCCAAGCGACAAGCATGTCTGAAAGACATGGGGAATAGAAGACCCTAATCCACAAGCCCCCAGGGAAAGGAAAGAATTGTGGGAAATCACCCACCCTAATAGAGCTCAGGTGCCAACCCATCCACTCTTCCAACATAAAGGCACTCCCAAAGTAGAACCCCCTAGGACTTGAACAGTGAAAACGTGCAATAGATCCCTGGGAAGACCTGGCACCACACTCTAGACAGCCGTTGACATAGAAACTTAATTTTCCAACAGTTGGAACAGATCAAGCCACAGAGCAGCAGAACGCTGTCTCTTACCAAAATAAAGCCAATTGTCCAACCTCCTGCACACAGGGCAGGACAACATACTTCCAGAGAGAGGAAACCCCATCTCTTGAGGAAGACAAACTACCCCTTCAAAGAGGAGAGCACTGATAAAGAACAGAGCACATGCCCACAGGACATGAATGCGCACATGTTCACAAGACATGAAAGCCATAGACTGATCAAAGCAAGGACCAATGAAACCTTACCCAGACGTCCTGTTGATTCAACAGAGAAAAACTCCCCATGAAAGGGAGCCTACATCCAAAAAGGACAAGACAGGCCATAAAGGTCATAACCAGTACCCGAAGGGGGACGTAAACCCTGGCCATTCAACTTGCAATTAGAAAATTGGTGGGTTTAAGGTGGTCTAGGACAGAAGATATCAAACACCTCCCTTGATAGACAATATCCCTTCTAATTGTCTAAAGTGCACAGTGAAAGGGAAAGGGGTTTAAGGGAGGGCGCTATTAGCCAAAGATATCACCACTAAAACCCCTTTCCCTTTCACATTCAACTTGCAAGCCCAATGAGCTAACGACCATGCCATAGCATAGATTCATAGAAAAAGGATACCCCGTCTGAAGAACTCACACCTCACAGGGGACCATAACTGGAACTATCCCGGAAAAAGGGAACAAGACTCACTCATAATTTCCAGCCCAAAGGTAGAAGAGCCTTAGCCGGAGGTCAGCACCCCCCCCCCCATAAGCGCCCAGGATAACACACACAAAGACCAAGGGAAAAATAAAGAGAACAGAGTCGCCCGAAGGGAGAGAATAGAACAAAGGCTAGTCTCCTTAGTCTTCTCAGAATACATTTCCAGAGGACCACACCCAAGGAATAAGAATGCAGAGCATCCCGAACCCTGGTAGAAAATCTTCAAAGCGAAAGCTTGGAAAAAGAAACAACACAGCCTATCAGCCCAGATAGAGACGAATAACTCCCGGAAGAAGGAAAAAGCCGCACGGCTCAACTTCCAAAATTAAACAGCCAAAGCTGCCAGAAAAACCGGACAAGGTCCTGAAAGTCTCGACCCAAGGGAAGAGAACCTCAAAAGGAACAAGCCCCAAAGGACCATTCCAAGGGACCTTGAAAAGGCCCGACCACCAGGAACCGGTGACATGAAGGACCTAAATCCTCCAAATCTCCGACCCGCCACGGGAAGGAAACACTCTAGGTCCTGAAAAAATTTGAACCCACTAAGTATGACGCAGTGGATCTCAATGGAGTCCAAGTCGACCAAATTGAAAAGGTTAATGAGGAATGATCTCAATCCTCTATTCTAGGCAAACTCCGGACCATCAATTCCTCTCAGAATGCTAGCTAAAACTTGTAAAATAAAACAAGGAATACAACACAAATAATAATGTGAAGCACTCGGCACCCTAACCAAACCAGCAAGGCAGAACAGGCGTCACATGTCTGAAATAGGCCTCAAAGACAAAAGGATTTGTACCTGAGAGGGATAGATAACAACAGACAAACATAGGACTAAACATTCTTGAACAAACTTCCGCAGAAGTAAACAGTGCAACCAAAAAATTGTGAGTATCGATTCCAGAGTAGAAATTCCCGAAGGAAATAATATAATATATTATAAAGATAAGGCAACCCGTAGGTTATCGCCCAAGAAGAACGGACACACCTGCAGGACCAGCCCAACAGGGATCCTATTCTTCCAAGCTCAGAACTGGAAAAGGATACTCAAATAACAAGACTATAAGAAGATTACTTCATCCCCTTATATCTAATTCTGCAAACCATTCGAAGAGGAAGACTGAGAATTCCTCAACCCATTAAGGATGGGATCCTCCAACAACGCCAAACGTGCCTCAGTAGAACACGAAGGCGCGCCAGTCTATAACGAAAGGCACAACAGACCTCCGCCGGAGCAAAGGACGACCCCGGCCCCGAAGGTTGACCCCCTGAAGCCTCAGGAGCAGTTGTTATCCCAGAGGGCTGAACTGGACCAAGCGATCCCACGCCTGATGAGCCCCGGTTAACGGAACACATACAATATCGTAAACATACTCCCGGGAGGTGCAGATGCGCCAGTGCCAAAGATATGGGCAATGCAGAAACATGTCGTAACCTCCGGTGGGAACAAGCCACCTTCCAGAGAAGGATAAGCAGCGTTTGGGTTACCTGTATGCATTGTAAGGGTTGGTGGTAGGGAGCTCACCACTCGGGAGACAGAACCCCCAGAGGCGGATGGCTAAGCAGGCTTTAGATTCCTCGATCCCGAGGAATTGAGCACTCTAAAACGGCATTCGGAACATAACTGATGTATCATCCGGACCAATTAATATTCTTCACAAGAAGTAGAATCTGAATCAGAGACTTCCGTCTCCAAAAAATCAGAATCCTCCATAACTGGGATATTGAATAGAAAATGGACCAATAAGAAAAATCTAAACGACACCTTACACCCCCAATGGCTGGGGCACTCACCACCTCCTATGAACCAGACACCAGCGGACCAGAATTTCTCCTTCGCCACATGGTCAGGAATGCGGAAATGGAAAGTCAAAACGTGACCATGCCCAGTCACAAGGTGAACCGTGCAGTCCATGAAAAAAGCACAGCCGACTGTAAAGGCCACGTCACTTCCAAAGGCCGTTATATTCCAAAATAGCCATGAGCCTAAGTAACACTACACATTAGCAGACAGAATCACGTAACAAACATGATTAAACCCCCCCTGTTCAATAACCACCCTCAGGAGATATTAACCCTTGATTCCAAGATACAAAAGGAGCCTCACTGAGACCCTGTGTAAAATTTAGTCCTGCAAGGTGGTAGCCTCTCGGGAAAAAAACATTTGTATTATAGTACATTCATGAAGAAAGTAAAATGAAATGATCTTACCGGAATCTACGCCGTGGAACAGGAACATGGCCCTTCAAGTGTGACAGATAGTAGCGTTGCTTCTGCCATGGACTTGAGAGAAGAAAGCAGGCAGCGAAACTCGTCAACGCTGATTGCTTGTGGAGCTGTTAATATGAGTCGGGATGGTTTCGCAGAAAGACTCTCCCTGCAACTCCGGACTCTAACTTTCATCCATGCTCTCACCCTCCATAAGAGACTAATCGAAAAACTTCTGACACTTCTCTGCCAACCTTCTGGGACGAAAGGCAAAGAATGACTGGGGGACGAGGGAAGTGGGAGGGGTATTTAAACCTTTGGCTGGGGTGTCTTTGTCTCCTACTGGTGGCCAGGTTCTGAATTCCCAAAAGTAATAAATGCAGCTGTGGACTCTTTCCATTTATGAAGAAAAGCAATGTAATTTCACACTAAAATGGTTCCTGTTAACTCAAAATTCCTTATGATAAACAGCATGGCCATGTACCATTTTATTATCTATTTTTAGTCACCCAGAATGTGCGCCCTTTGTCCTTTCATACACACAATGTATGAATTACATCCATTTATACTATATTTGATGTCAAAAGTTTGCCACCACAAATGTGAAAAATAGACATGTGCACGGTGAAAAAAATTAATTTTGTTTCGTTTTCATTAGTTAAACAAATAATTTTGTTTCTGCAAATTAGTTATGTTAAGCTAAATAGTTTTTCGGATCCATTTGTTGTTTCGGATCCATTCTTTATTCATATTCATTATTCTATAGTTTAGAATAGAATAATGAATATGAATAAAGAATGGATACGAAATAACGAATGAATCCGAAAAATGATATAACTTAACATAAGGAATATGCTGAAACCAAATTATCTAAACCACCGTCCCACCACATCGCCAACACTAAATAAAGCTATTAACCTCTAGACCGCCATCCCTCCACATCGCCAACACTAAATAAACTTATTAACCCCTAAACCGCTGCCCCCCCACATCGCCAACACTAACTAAGCCTATTAACCCCTAAACCGCCGTCCCCCCACATCGCCAACACTAAATAAACTTATTAACCCCTAAACCACAATCCCCCCACATCACGACTCCCTAAAAAGCTATTAACCCCTAAACCACCGTCTCCCCACATCTCAAACTCTAAATCCAATTATTAACCTCTAAACCGCCGTCCCCCCACATCGCAACTACCTAAATTAAACTATTAACCCCTAAACCTAACACCCGCAAACGTTAACATAATTAAAGGACCAGTCAAGACAGTAGATTTACACAATCAACAAATGCAAGATAACAAGACAATGCAATAGCACTTAGTCTGAACTTCAAATGAGTAGTAGATGTTTTTTTCTGACAATTTTAAAAGTTATGTCTTTTTCCATTCCCCCTGTACCATGTGACAGCCACCAGCAATTCACAAATGCATACACGTACCATGTGACAGCCATCAGCCATTCACAAATGCATACACACTTATTCGTGCACATGCTCAGTAGGAGCTGGTGACTCAAAAAGTGTAAATATAAAAAGACTGTGCACATTTTGTTATTGGAAGTAAATTGGAAAGTTGTTTAAAATGGCATGCTCTACCTGAATAATGAAAGTTTAATTTTGATTGAGTGTCCCTTTAAACTACAGTAGACCTAAATTAAAGTTACAATTTTACTAACTATCTAGTTAAAATAAATACATATTTACCTGTGAAAAAAATAAAACCTAAGCTAAACTAAAAGAACATAAATTATGCTTACATTATAATTTCATTTCCATTGTGGGGAGGAGAGTCCACGGCTTCATTCATTACTTATGGGAATTAAGAACCTGCCCACCAGGAGGAGGCAAAGACACTCAAGTCAAAGGCTTAAATACCTCCCCCACTCCCCTCATCCCCCAGTCATTCTGCCGAGGGAACAAGGAACAGTAGGAGAAATATCAGGCTATAAATGGTGCCAGAAGAAAATATTAAATTTAGGGACGCCCACCAGAGATACGGGCGGGAACCATGGACTCTCCTCCCCACGATGGAAATTAAATTATCAGGTAAGCATAATTTATGTTTTCCATCTAAAGGGGAGGAGAGTCCATGGCTTCATTCATTACTTATGGGAAACATATACCCAAGCTCTAGAGGACACTGAATGAAACCGGGAGGGTAAAGGCGGACCCTTAAACTGAGGGCACCAAAGCCTGTAGAACCTTTCTCCCAAAAACAGCTTCCACAGAAGCAAAAACATCAAATTTGTAAAACTTTGTGAAAGTATGCAAGGAGGACCAGGTAGCCGCCTTACAAATCTGCTCCATAGAAGCCTCATTTTTGAAGGCCCAAGATGAAGCCACTGCTCTAGTGGAATGAGCCGTAATCCTCTGAGGGGGCTTGTGTCTCGCCGTTTCATAGGCAAGGCGAATCAAGCTCCTCAGCCAAAAAGACAAAGAAGTAGCAGAGGCCCGCTGACCCCTGCGCTTCCCTGAATAGACTACAAAAAGAGAGTTAGATTGTCTGAAATCCTTAGTCGTCTGAAGATAGAACTTCAAGGCATGAACCACCATCAGATTATGAAGTAGCCTCTCCTTAGAAGAAGAGGGGCTAGGACACAAAGAAGGAACAACTATTTCCTGATTGATGTTACGGTCAGACACCATCTTGGGAAGAAATCCCAAGCCAGTGCGAAGAACAGCCTTATCCACGTGAAACACCAGATAAGGAGGCTCATGTTGCAAGGCCGCCAGTTCGGAAACTCTGCGGGTCTCTTTATGTCAAGAGAATGCATAGGCTCAAACAGAGCCCTCTGTAAAACCTTAACAACCAAATTTAAGCTCCACAGGGGAGCAGACTGCCTAAATACAGGCCTGATTCTAGAAAGGGCCTGAACAAAGGATTGAATGTCAGGGAGCTCAGCGAGCTTCCTATGCAACAACACTGATAGAGCCAAAATCTGTCCCTTCAAGGAACTAGCGGCAAGACCCTTCTCCAAACCCTCTTTTAGAAAAGACAAAATCCTGGATACCTTCACCTTGTGCCAAGGATATCCATGACTCACACACCAGGACAAGTAAACTCTCCACACCTTATGGTAGATGCATTGAGTGACTGGCTTCCTCGTCTGAACAAGAATATCAATCACGGTTTCAGAAAAACCTCGCTTTGCTAGGACTAAGCGTTCAATCTCCATGCAGTCAGAGGATGACATCTCCACCAGATCTGCAAACCCCGTCCTCTGCGGCCACAAAGGAGCAATCAGAATGGACGACGCTCTCTTCTGCTTTATGCGTGCCACTATACAAGGTAGAAGCGGTAACGGAGGAAAAATGTACATTAGACTGAACTCCCAAGGTACCGCCAATGCATCTATCAGCTCCGCTTGGGGGTCCCTCGACCTCGATCCGTATCGGGGGAAGTTTGCAATTTAATTGGGAAGCCATGAGATCGATCTCTGGCTTCCCCTATCTGAGACAAATCTCCGCAAACACCTAGGGGTAAAAAGACCATTCTTCGGATGAAATGTTTGCCTGCTGAGAAAATCGGCTTCCCAGTTGTCCACTCCAGGGATGTGGATCGCTGAGAGCAAACAGACGTGGGTCTCCGCCCACTCAAGAATCCGAGACACCTCCCTCAATCCTAGGGAGCTCCTCAAACCCCCCTGGTGATTAATGTATGCCACTGAGGTAATGTTGTCCATCTGGAACCTAATGAAGTTGCATTCCCCCAGACAGGGCCACGCCTTCAAAGCATTGTAGATCGCTTGCAGTTCCAGGATATTTATCGGAAGAAGAGACTCCAGCTAAGACCATTTTCCCTGTGATATCCTGGCACCCCAAACAGCTCCCCATCCCCTCAGACTCGCATCCATGGTCTTAATCTCCCAGGACGGTCTCAAGAAGGATGTCCCCATGGACAACTGGACCAGACAGATCCACCAAGAGAGGGAAGACCGAGTCTGCGCTTCCATGGATATCAGCTGTGACAGATGAGAATGATTGCCGTTTGAAGAGGTCTGAGATGAAATCTTGGGAATGGAATGACGTCTATGATGGAGACCATGAGCCCAATCACCTCCATACACTGAGCTACTGAGGGACTCCTTGAGGACTGAAGGGCAAGACAGGCGGACGCAATCTTCCTGCGTCGCTGATCTGTGAGAAATATCTTCATGGACACGTAGTCTAGTATCATGCCCAGAAACTCCACCCTGGTGCTGGGAACCATGGAGCTCTTTCCGGAGTTGATCTTCCAACCGCGAGATTGAAGTAACAGAAGCAGAGCCCTTGAGTTGACTTCTGCCAGATGAAAGGACGGCGCCTGAACCAGAATGTCGTCCAGGTAGGGTGCCACCACAATACCCCTGGATCTGGCCACTGCAAGCAGTGCCCCCAGAACCTTCGTGAAGACTCTCAGAGCTGTTGCCAGACCGAAGGGAAGGGCCACAAATTTAAAATGTTGGTCCAGAAACGCAATCTGAGAAAATTGAAGTGGTCCCTGTGAATTGGGATATGCAGGTAGGCATCCTTCAAGTCTATTGTGGTCATGAACTGCCCCTCTTGAACTAGAGGCAAAAAAGACCTGATTGTTTCCATTTAGAATGATGGAATGGACAGGAACTTGCTTAAACACTTTAAATCCAGAATCGGGCGGAACGTGCCCTTCTTCTTTGGAACCATAAACATATTTGAATAGTACCCTATACCTCTTTCTGTATGGGGTACTGGTACGATAACGCCTAGAGATAATAGATCCTTCACACTCTCTAGGAAGGCCTCTCTCTTTTCCGGCCTTGAAGACAGGTTTGAAACAAGGAATCTGCCCCTGGGCGGGAGGGACCTGAACCCTATCCTGTAACCAGGCATCAGAGAAAAGAGACAATCTGACCCCTACTTGGTCCGTAGACCTGTCGGGGGCCGCCCCTTCATGCTGATTTTGTTTCGGCGGGCTTCTTGTTCTGCTTAGACTGAGAAGGCTTCCGGGCTCCCTTAGGTGGGTCCGCCTTTGCGGCAAGCTGCTGGCGTTGGGCCTTGTCTGCATGAAAGGGACAAAAATTAGAACCCTTAAGCTTAGCCTTCTTATCCTGGGGAAGGAAGGCACCCTTGCCTCCCATAACCGTGGATATAATCAAGTCCAGGCCTGGACCAAAAAAAATCTTACCTTGAAAAGGCAGGGAGAGTAACCTCAGGTTAGAAGTCATGTCCGCCGACCAAGATTTTAGCCACAGCGCCCTGCGAGCTAAAACGGAAAAACCTGACACCTTAGCTTTCAGGTGAATAATCTGCATATTGACGTCACAAATGAAAGAATTGGCAACCTTCAGCGCCTTAATCCTTTCTTGAACTTCTTCGAAAGAGGGCTCGCCCTCAATCATCTTGCATAGAGAATCACACCAATATGACGCAGCTCCGGCAACAGCAGCAACAGCCGTTGCCGGTTGAAAAACAAACCCTGTGTGTTGAAACATTTTCCTTAACATGTTTTCCAACTTTTTTATCCATGGGATCCTTGAACGACGAACTATCCTCTTGAGGCATAGTCGTACGCTTAGCGAGAGTGGAGATAGCCCCATCCACCTTGGGAATGGTTCCCCAAAGCTCAAGCTGGGCCTCCGGAACGGGGCAAAGCTTTTTAAAATTAGGAGAAAAGGATGAACCTAATCGCTCCCTTTCCTTCTTTATGGCACCATCCTGTCCTCATACACCCTGTCCAGCTTGGGAATGGAAGGTTCCTCCGAAAGCTTCAGCTCTGGGACCTCCAGAGTAGCATGCACTTTCTTCAGCAAAAAGCACACATTCTCCATTTTAAACCTATAGCTAGGTTCCTCCGCCGGAGGTTTAGATGACACGGACTCCGAACCAGAAGGAACCCCCTCCGAAGCGTCAGAGTGGGCCTCATCGTCGTACCACTCTGCAGGAGTTTCCGTCATAGATGAATCCTAAGTCAAGCCGCACTGTAAAGCTCTACGCTTGCGCTTAGCAGAACGCAGTAAAGCATGGATCACTTTAGAGACTTCCGTTTGAAGTTGGTCTGCAAAATCTGGCGGCCAGCAAATCTTCCCCGAATGGAGTAACAGTCGGACCCTGGGGTGCTGCATGTGGAATAGGGGACGCAATTAGGGAACGCACCTCACGGGACGGAGAGCCCTCAGAGGTGGATGGCTCAGTAGTACTAGAGATTCTCTTATTTTTAGATGTCGTAGCTTTTTCAAGGCATGTGGAACATAGTTGCGCAGGCTGGTCTACTGGAACCTCACAATAAACACAGGTAAAAGACTTAAATAAAGAGGGAGTACCCTCCAACGCATCAGAATCCTCCATAGCTTTTATCTTAATTAGCAAAATTAAGAAAAGGTACCTTTATAACTGCCAATGGCCGGGGCACTCACCACCTCCTCGGATCCGGACTAGGAAAACTGCATTGTCTCATCTGTCACAGATCAGACCAGAAGTGAAAAGCCCTATCAGGACCGCCCCTGTCTAAAGGAGAAAATGTGCCAAAAAAAGCTCGCAAAAACTTCTGGAAATGAACCTGTCGGTTCCACCACATTGCCAGAGCCTCATCCCGCATATAACGCAGCAATGACACAATAAAGAATATCATGTATAAACCCCCCTGTTCAATAATCCCCTTACCAGGAATATTAACCCTTGATTCTATAAAGATAAAAGGCGCCACACTGTGGCCCTGTCTTCTGTGTTATCGATATAATAAAAAATGAAACGATCTTACCAGAATCCATGCCGTGGAACAGGAACATGGCCCTTCAAATGTGACAGGTCGTAGCATCGCTCCTGACATGGACTTGAGAGAAGAAAGCAGTCTGTGAAACTCGTCAACGCCGATTGCTGTAGGAGCTGTTAATATGAGTCGGGATGGTGTCCCAGAGGAGAGCTCTCCCTGTATCTCTGGACTCTAACTTTCACCCAGGCCCTCAATTAAAAGGCTTGTTAGGGCTACTTAAACTCCCATAGCAAAGAGTAGTACTCTCCAAAAGAGACCTCCGAAACTTCGGCACCTCTCTGCCATCGTCCTGTGACAAAAGGTAAAGAATGACTGGGGGATGAGGGGAGTGGGGGAGGTATTTAAGCCTTTGGCTGGGGTGTCTTTGCCTCCTCCTGGTGGGCAGGTTCTTAATTCCCATAAGTAATGAATGAAGCCGTGGACTCTCCTCCCCTTTAGATGGAAAAAAACCCTAACATTACTTGTTTAAAAAAAAAAAAAAAATATATATATATATATATATATATATACAAAAAATAAAAAACTAACATTACTAAAAATAATAAAAACTAACATTACAAAAAAATAAAAACTACAATTACAAAAAATAATAAACACTAAAATTACAAAAAATAAAAAACTTCCATTACAAAAAATAACAAACGAAATTATCCAAAATAATAAAAAATTATTCCTATTCTAATACCCCTGTTTAAAAACAAACAAAAAAAAACTAATCTATATTAAACTACCAATAGCCCTTAAAAGGGCCTTTTGTAGGGCATTGCCCTAAAGTTACCAGCTCTTTTGCCAATAAATTAAACCAAATACCCCTAACATTACAACACCCCACCCCCAACCCCCCAAAATAAAAAACAACCTAACTAAAAAATCTAATCTACCCATTGCACCGAAAAGGGCATTTGTATGGGCATTGCCCTTAAAAGGACATTTAGCTCTTTTTCAGCCCATTAAAATAAAAAAGCCCTAATCTAAAAAAAAAAAAAAAAAATCTTTACTCACGATTTTTTGAAGTCCAGACATCCATCTTCTTCCCAGCGGCGAAACATCTTCATCCAGGTGGCTCCATCTTTATCTATCGCAGGTCCGGCATCTTCTATCTTCATGGTGGAGGTGGAGCGGTCGGTGGATGAGCGGAGGCGGAGGTCCATCGGTCCGACGTGGAGGACCTCTTCATGCAATCATTCGCTGCACACTGAAGATTGAATGCAAGGTACCCCTTTTATATTGGGTTAACCTTGCATTCCTATTGGCTGAAAATCAGCCAATAGAATGAGAACTACTCAAATCCTATTGGCTGATTTGAACAGGACAATCTTAGTGCAATTATAAAAAAAAAGGTGCTGTCCCTGTAAGTGGCGAGCTGTCTCCCATAGAAATAATGAGAGCTCTATGCTATGTTAAATTTTGCAACGGAGGACGAAATACACAAGGACAACCTGGCGTATGTTTATACTTTAATATTACGCCTAATACAAACTATGTTTTCAGTGAAATGTACCTTAAAATCTCTGTTATTTTCATATGTATAAGTTTTCCTTTCAGAGTAGTTAGTGTTTTGAGTATTTTGATAAAAGATTTGCAAGAATAAACTGTGAGATCTGTAGGTTGGAATAGTTTACTTAATTACGCTGGGATTTGAGAGACAACTTCATACACGCCCATGGAATGCCCATTTTACAATAAAACAACAATAACACTTTGTATTTTGTACCTATTAGTGCAAATTTCTTTGTTTTTTGCACATCCAGTGTACTTAAATTTCCGATTTATGCTGTGCATATTTAATACGATTTTGTCCTGTGTAACTTACATATAAATTTTATGTTTTTGATAAAATAAAAATTTTGGTGAACAGTTTTGTTACTATTTTTGATGCACCTCAACAAAACATTTTTTCCTGTGTATTTTTGTGTGATTGGTTCAATTGTTCGTTTTGTATGACTTTTAATTTACTATTTTCATTGTGTATTTTTGTAATGTATGCATCTCCTTTCCATAAGAAAATGCAGTATATGCCCCATTGGCGAGACAAATGGTTTTCAGGCTTTAACCCCTTAGTGACCAGAGCACTTTTCCATTTTCTGTCCGTTTGGGACCAAGGCTATTTTTACATTTTTGCGGTGTTTGTGTTTAGCTGTAATTTTCTTCTTACTCATTTACTGTACCCACACATATTATATACCGTTTTTCTCGCCATTAAATTGACTTTCTAAAGATACCATTATTTTCATCATATCTTATAATTTACTATAAAAAAATGATAAAATATGAGGAAAAATGGAAAAAAACACACTTTTTCTAACTTTGACCCCCAAAATCTGTTACATATCTAAAACCACCAAAAAACACCCATGCTAAATAGTTTCTAAATTTTGTCCTGAGTTTAGAAATACCCAATGTTTACATGTTCTTTGCTTTTTTTGCAAGTTATAGGGCCATAAATACAAGTAGCACTTTGCTATTTCCAAACCATTTTTTTCCAAAATTAGCGCTAGTTACATTAGAACACTGATATCTTTCAGGAATACCTGAATATCCCTTGACATTTATATATTTTTTTTTAGTAGACATCCCAAAGTATTGATCTAGGCCAATTTTGGTATATTTCATACCACCATTTCACCGCCAAATGCGATCAAATACAAAAAATTGTTCACTTTTTCACAAATTTTTTCACAAACTTTAGGTTTCTCACTGAAATTATTTACAAACAACTTGTGCAATTATGGCATAAATGGTTGTAAATTCTTCTCTGGGATCCCCTTTGTTCAGAAATAGCACACATATATGGCTTTGGTGTTGCTTTTTGGTAATTAGAAGGCTGCTAAATGCCACTGCGCACCACAAGTGTATCATGCCCAGCAGTTAAGGGGTTAATTAGGGAGCTTTTAGGGAGCTTGTAGGGTTAATTTTAGCTTTAGTGTAGTGTAGTAGACAACCCCAAGTATTGATCTAGGCACATTTTGGTATATTTCATGCCACCATTTCACCGCCAAATGCGATCAAATTAAAAAAAAACGTAAAATTTTTCACAATTTTAGGTTTCTCACTGAAATCATTTACAAACAGCTTGTGCAATTATGGCACAAATGGTTGTAAATGCTTGTCTGGGATCCCCTTTGTTCAAAAATAGCAGACATATATGACTTTGGCGTTGCTTTCTGGTAATTAGAAGGCCACTAAATCCTGTTGCGCCTCACACGTGTATTATGGCTAGCAGTGAAAGGGTTAATTAGGGAGTTTGTAGTGAGCTTGCAGGGTTAATTTTAGCTTTAGTGTAGAGATCAGCCTCCCATCTGACACATCCCACCCCCTGATCCCTCCCAAACAGCTCCCTTCCCTCCCCCACCCCACAATTGTCCCCGCCATCTTAAGTACTGGCAGAAAGTCTGCCAGTACAAAAATAAAAGGGTTTTAAAAAAAAAATGAATTTTTTTTTTAGCATATTTACATATTCTACTGTGTAGGATCCCCCCCTTAGCCCCCAACCTCCCTGATCCCCCCCAAAACCGCTCTCTAACCCTCCCCTCTGCCTTATTGGGGGCCATCTTGGGTACTGGCAGCTGTCTGCCAGTATCCAGTTTACAATAAAAAGTGCTTTTTTTTTCTTTGTTTTTTTTTTTCTGTAGTGTAGCTTCCGCCCCCCCCCCCACCCCCCACAGACAAACCCCCACCACCTTGCTGATTATTTTAATTTACTATATTTTTATCTTTTTTATTTCAATATTTTCTGCAGTGTAGCGGTTCCCACCCGCTCCCTCCCGTGCACGCGCCCGCCCCCACCCTCCCCGTGCACGCGCGCGCGCCCGTGCGCGCCCCCAGCCACCCCCGCCCACGATCCCGCCCCCCTTCACATCAACAGGGCCATCGATGGCCGCCACCCGCCTCCCGGTCTGGCTCCCACCCACCAACGCAGGTAGCCACCGATCTCCGGTGCAGAGAGGGCCACAGAGTGGCTCTCTCTGCACCGGATTACTTAAAAAGGTTATTGCAGGATGCCTCCATATCGAGGCATCACTGCAATAACCGGAAAGCAGCTGGAAGCGAGCAGGATCGCTTCCAGCTGCTTTCCACACTGAGGACGTGCAGGGTACGTTCTCAGACATTAACTGCCTTTTTTCTGAGGACGTACCCTGCACGTCCTCAGTCGTTAAGGGGTTAAAGAATTTCACCAGAGAAATAGAAGTACTGGCGAGCATTGCTATAGAATCTCATTAGCCAAGAGCCCTTTATATCATTGTCACAAACAATCTCACACACAACGTGCTCCCCTTTATCTATTTATACTGTGTCACAGACAGTGTGTAGTCTTCTTGTATATATTCTGATTTACAAATAATCGGCTAGATTACGAGTTTTGTCAGTAACGGTGTCCGGTGCTAACGAGCATTTTATGCTCACCGCTCACCTACAGACAGCGCTGGTATTACGGGATTTTACAAACCCGGCGTTAGCCACAGAAAAGTCACCTCAATACCAGCGCTGCTTACGTTAGCGGTGAGCTGGTAAAACGTGCTCATGCACGATTTCCCCATAGGAATCAATGGGGGAGAGCCGGTTGAAAAAAACCTAACACCTGCAAAAAAGCAGCGTAAAGCTCCTAACGCAGCCCCATTGATTCCTATGGGGAAATACATTTTATTTCTACACCTAACACCCTAACATGAACCCTGAGTCTAAACACCCCTAATCTTATACTTATTAACCCCTAATCTGCTGCCCCCAACATCGCCGACACCTACATTATATTTATTAACCCCTAATCTGCTGCCCCCAATGTCGCTGCAACCTACCTACACTTATTGACCCATAATCTGCCGCCCCCAACGTCGCCACCACTATAATAAAGTTATTAACCCCTAAACCTAAGTCTAACCCTAAACCTAACACCCCCTAATTTAAATATAATTTAAATAAATCTAAATAAATATTCCTATCATTAACTAAATTATTCCTATTTAAAACTAAATACTTACCTATAAAATAAACCCTAACCTCTAGATTTAGAGTTCTGCGGCCAAAGGGGTGCGTTAGCTACACATGCTTTTTTTCCCCCGCACCTTTTAAATACCGCTGGTATTTAGAGTTCACAGAAGGGCTGCGTTAGGCTCCAAAAAGGGAGCGTAGAGCATAATTTACAGCCACTACAACTCTAAATACCAGCGGTGCTTACGGACGCGGCCAGCTACAAAAACGTGCTCGTGCACGATTCCCCCATAGGAAACAATGGGGCCGTTTGAGCTTGAAAAAAATCTAACACCTGCAAAAAAGCAGCGTTCAGCTCCTTACGCAGCCCCATTGTTTCCTATGGGGAAACACTTCCTAAGTCTGCACCTAACACCCTAACATGTACCCCGAGTCTAAACACCCCTAACCTTACACTTATTAAGCCCTAATCTAACCTAATCTAATCTAACCTAATCCCACTTAAAAATCCTATTGGAATAGGATTGAGCTCGCATTCTATTGGCTGTTCCAATCAGCCAATAGAATGCGAGCTCAATCCTATTGGCTGATTGGATCAGCTAATAGGATTGAACTTCAATCCTATTGGCTGATTGCAATTCTATCAGCCAATCGGAATTGAAGGGACGCCATCTTGGATGATGTCATTTAAAGGAACCTTCATTCTACAGTCGACGTCGAATAAAGAGAATGTTCCGCATCGGATGTCTTGAAGATGGAGCCGCCGGATGGATGAAGATAGAAGATGCCGTCTGGATGAAGACTTCTGCCCGTCTGGAGGACCTCTTCTTCCCGGCTTGGATGAAGACTTCTGCCCGTCTGGAGGACCACTTCGCCTGGCTTCGTTGAGGACTTCGGCCCGGTTGGGTGAAGACTTCTCAAGGTAGGGTGATCTTCAAGGGGTTAGTGTTAGGTTTTATTAAGGGGGGGGTTGGGTGGGTTTTAGAGTAGGATTGGGTGTGTGGGTTTTAATGATGGGGGGTATTGTACTTTTTTTCAGGTAAAAGAGCTGATTACTTTGGGGCAATTCCCTGCAAAAAGCCCTTTTAAGGGCTATTTGTAATTTAGTATAGGGTAGGGCTTTTTATTATTTTGGGGGGCTTTTTTATTTTATTAGGGGGATTAGATTAGGTGTAATTAGTTTAAAAAACTTGTAATTATTTTATTATTTTCTGTAATTTAGTGTTTTTTTTCCATACGTTAGATAATTTTATTTAATTGTATTTAATGGTAGTTAATTTAGGGAATACATTTAATTATAGTGTAGTGTTAGGTGTAATTGTAACTTAGGTTAGGTTTTATTTTACAGGTAAATTTGTCTTTATTTTAACTAGGTAGCTATTAAATAGTTAATAACTATTTAATAACTATTGTACCTAGTTAAAATAAATACAAAGTTGCCTGTAAAATAAAAATAAACCCTGAGATAGCTACAATGTAACTATTAGTTATATTGTAGATAGCTTAGGGTTTATTTTACAGGTAAGTATTTAGTTTTAAATAAGAATAATTTAGTTAATTGTAGTAATTTTATTTAGATTTATTTAAATTATATTTAAGTTAGGGGGGTGTTAGGGTTAGACTTAGATTTAGAGGTTAAGAATTTAATATAGTTGCGGCGACGTTGGGGGCGGCAGATTAGGGGTTAATAAATGTAGGTAGGTGGCCGCGATGTTAGGGACGGCAGATTAGGGGTTAATAAAATTTAACTAGTGTTTGCGATGCGGGAGTATGGCGGTTTAGGGGTTAATATATTTTTATAGTGGCGGCGATGTCCAGTTCGGCAGATTAGGGGTTCAAAATTGTATTTTAGTGTTTGCGAAGTGGGGGGCCTCAGTTTAGGGGTTAATAGGTAGCTTATGGGTGTTAGTGTACTTTTTAGCACTTTAGTTAAGAGTTTTATACTACAGCGTTAGCTCATAAAACTCTTAACTATTGACTTTAAAATGCGGTACCAGGCTTGACAGGAGAGGGTGTACCGCTCACTTTTGGTCAGACTCGTAATACTGGCGCTATGTAGGTCCCATTGAAAAAATAGGATACGCAATTGACGTAAGTGGATTTGCGGTATTTTCGAGTCTGGCCAAAAAAGTGAGCGGTACACCTGTACCTGTAAAGCTCGTAATACCAGCGGGCATTAAAAAGCAGCGTTGGGACCTCTCAACGCTGCTTTTTAAGGCTAACACAAGACTCGTAATCTAGGCAAATGACTTGGATTGATTGATGGTTGCAAGGTTGCCTTGTTGTAAAGGCGAGATCATGTTTTATATTCATTAAGATAAGTGTCCCTTCGCGTATCTTTTTCATTAGTGAGCAAGCCTTGCATTTATCTGTAGTTACGTGCCCAATACATGAAATCTCGCACATCAAACGGGAACCGCTAGTAATACATCAAAACAGTAATTACAACACTTATAAAACCTATAAAATGCTTAAAAGTGGTTAATGTAAATGAGTGTAGTTGTAAAATGTTTTCATGTCTGTTTTGTTATGGAAAACTAGTTTTGCTGGATAGGACAAAAGGTTTTTCAAGGACGTTGTTGCGAGCGTGGGCGTTTATCCATTCATACTGAGACATGCACAATGTGTGCCCTTTATACATTCATACTGAGCCATGAACAATGTGTGTCCTTTATCCATTCATACTGAGACATGCACAATGTGTGTCCTTTATCCATTCATACCGAGACATGCACAATGTGTGCCCTTTATCCATTCATACTGAGCCATGCTCCATGTGTGTCCTTTATCCATTCATACTGAGACATGCACAATGTGTGTCCTTTATCCATTCATACTGAAACATGCACAATGTGTGCCCTTTATCCATTCATACTGAGCCATGTACAAGGTGTGCCCTTTATCCATTCATACTGAGCCATGCACAAGGTGTGCCCTTTATACATTCATACTGAGCCATGCACGATGTGCGTCCTTTATCCATTCATACTGAGCCATGCACAATGTGTGTCCTTTATCCATTTATACTGAGCCATGCACAATGTGTGTCCTTTATCCATTTATACTGAGCCATGCACAATGTGTGTCCTTAATCCATTTATACTGAGCCACGCAAAATGTGTGTCCTTAATCCATTTATACTGAGACATGCACAATGTGTGCCCTTTATCCATTCATACTGAGCCATGCACAATGTGTGTCCTTTATCCATTCTTACTGAGCCATGCACAATGTGTGTCCTTTATCCATTCATATGGAGACATGCACAATGTGTGTCCTTTATACATTCATACTGAGCCACGCACAATGTGTGTCCTTTATCTATTCGTACTGAGCCACGGACAATATGTGCTCTTTATCCATTCATACTGAGACATGCACAATGTGTGTCCTTTATCCATTTATACTGAACCACGCACAATGTGTGTCCTTTATCCATTCATACTGAGACATGCAAAATGTGTGTCCTTTATCCATTCATACTGAGACATGCACAATGTGTGTCCTTTATCCATTCATACTGAGATATGCTAAATGTGTGTCCTTTATCCATTCATACTGAGACATGCACGATGTGTGTCCTTTATTCATTCATACTGAGACATGCACAATGTGTGCCCTTTATACATTCATACTGAGCCATGAACAATGTGTGCCCTTTATCTATTCATACTGAGACATGCACAATGTGTGTCCTTTATCCATTCATACTGAGACATGCACAATGTGTGCCCTTTATACATTCATACTGAGCCATGCTCGATGTGTGTCCTTTATCCATTCATACTGAGACATGCACAATGTGTGTCCTTTATCCATTCATACTGAGACATGCACAATGTGTGTCCTTTATCCATTCATACTGAGACATGCAAAATGTGTGTCCTTTATCCATTCATACTGAGCCATGTACAAGGTGTGCCCTTTATCCATTCATACTGAGACATGCACAAGGTGTGCCCTTTATACATTCATACTGAGCCATGCACGATGTGCGTCCTTTATCCATTCATACTGAGACATGCACCATGTGTATCCTTTATCCATTCATACTGAGCCATGCACAATGTGTGTCCTTTATCCATTCATACTGAGACATGCACAATGTGTGCCCTTTATACATTCATACTGAGCCATGCTCCATGTGTGTCCTTTATCCATTCATACTGAGACATGCACAATGTGTGTCCTTTATCCATTCATACTGAAACATGCACAATGTGTGCCCTTTATCCATTCATACTGAGCCATGTACAAGGTGTGCCCTTTATCCATTCATACTGAGCCATGCACAAGGTGTGCCCTTTATACATTCATACTGAGCCATGCACGATGTGCGTCCTTTATCCATTCATACTGAGACATGCTAAATGTGTGTCCTTTATCCATTCATACTGAGACATGCATGATGTGTGTCCTTTATCCATTCATACTGAGACATGCACAATGTGTGTCCTATATCCATTCATACTGAGACATGCACAATGTGTGCCCTTTATACATTCATACTGAGCCATGAACAATGCGTGCCATGTGTATCCTTTCTCCATTCACACTGAGTGACACATAATGTGTGCCATTTATCCATTCATACGGAGTGACGCACAATGTGCGCCTTTTATCCATTCATACAGAGTGACCCACAATGTGCGCCTTTTATTCATTCATACAGAGTGACGCACAATGTGCGCCTTTTATCCATTCATACAGAGTGAAACACAATGTGCGCCTTTTATCCATTCATACAGAGTGACCCACATTGTGTGCCTTTTATCCAGTCATACAGAGTGACCCCCAATGTGCGCCTTTTATCCATTCATACAAAACCATGCACAATGTGTGAACTTTATCCATTCATACTGAGTTACACACAATGTGCACCCTTCATTCATTTATCTTGAGTTACACATAATGTGCTCACTTCATCCATTCATATACCTAGGAGGGAACAGGTTATAGTGAGTATGTGTAATTATGTTCGGTGATAGTGGGTTAATATTTTTCTGCAGTTAGGGTAGCTAGGGGTTAATTAAGTTTGAAGGAATAGAAAATTATGTTTATGGCACTGTGATGGGATGGAGTTTGGATTTATTGTGGTTTAAGGTGGCCATTAATTACTTTACCATTTCAGATTCAGAGGTCAGTTGAGGTTTAGTTAATTCAATGTGGAGGTCAGATTTTAGATTACTAAGGCAGTGGGTTTAATGGGAGTTCAAAGTATACACCAGTGTATAAGGATAATACTGATTTTATGTTATATAGGTTGCATTGCTTATTTAATATAACTGGAGTTTATTGTATAAATATTGTCATTCTCATAATTTCCTATTCTCATTCGCTGATACTGAATCACACAAAATGTTTACATTTCCTCAAATAATACTGTTCCTCCTCATTCATACTGAGACACACAAAGTGAGCATGTTAGTTCCTAATATTATGCCTCAACAAACGCTATATCAGTCACAGATAAAGTGACCCACAGTGTGCACACTACATCAATATTTTGTCTTAGCCTTTTTTTAATTTTTTGTTTTCTGCAGACAGTCCACAGAAGAAGAAACATGAAAGGACCTTGACATTCCAACTATAAAAGGAATTATTATTGTCATTATAAAACGCTTATTTGAAAAGAGTAATCTAAGTTGTGGTCATTACTAGAGCTTTTTGAGCAGGAAATCATGTTGGCCCCAAGGAAAGGTCTCATGCTAAACCTGAACAATGTGCACTTACAACATGTGTCTCTTGGTGTCCACCTTTCCCTGCAAGCAGAACTGAAAGAAAAACCTTTGATCACGGGTTCAAACATTCAGGTGGTCATGGGAGCAAACCATGGCTGGAAGGAAGGTACTGATACCTCAGAGGTGGATGCCAACTCAAATGACCCCTCTGTCCCTTGTCTTTGCTGTGAGCAGCATGCAAAGCAGATGGAAACATGTAATGATAGCTTCCAAGACAACCTGTATCCAGTCACCAGTGATGAAGAACCTATGTCCCCCAGTGATCTACCACTTAGCCCATTATCTACCTCTTCCCCATCTTCAAATAGCGACAGCTCTTCAGACTTTACTCTGGATGATTCGCCAGTCTCTATGTACTACAAAGAATTCTCTCAGGATGTGCTGGAGTCCCCGGACCAGCAGCCTGATATCATCCCTTTGGATGCTGCCAATGAAGACTCCATGTCTCCCACATTACAGAGCTCTATGTGGCTCTCACCAGATTCTGTCTCATCTCCTCTCAGCTGTGGTGAAATGCGTCCAGCTACTCCAGAACCTAATACACCAGAAAACGTTGAAAGCTATAACACCTATGCAAAAACTGACTGGGTATCAAACACTGCACTGGATGCTAACTGCAATAACCTTCCAGAGAATGAGCATTCCACATTAACTCCCACAATTTCTAGATACCTGGATGACGTGGACTCTAACCAAACATTAAAAAAGATGACATGCACAGAAATTAAGTCTAACAATAAAAATACGGACATGAATGTGAGTCTATTAGAATCTTCCAATGTAAACAGCTCCCAGGAGATAGAAGAAATGCTTCCAGGCCTTTCTTTTCCAAGAGATGTGCCTTCACAGAGTCCTAAAAAGTATATAACCTCATTTCATGAGCTGGCCCAAAGAAGGAGAAGAAGTGGAGGAGGGCAAGGATCACCACAAGTGAAGAAGGATAAGAGTGATTGGCTAATCACATTCTCCCCAGACACTGAATACCCCCCATTCAATGAGCTGACAACTTCAGCTTTCAAACAAGGTTCTCTATGGTCACAAACTCAACCACCAACAGGTGGTAAGGAGGTTGTCACTTTCCGTGAGCTAAGATATCGCAACAATCTAATCAAACAAAGCAGTCAGTCAGGAAAAAATCTGTCTGTAACTGAAATGGATCCTCAGACTTCAGTCACTGAAAGAGAGGGGATGCATTGCACATCAACAGCAAGGGAGGAGAACCAAGATAAAGGCTGGAGAGAGCTGAGTACCAAAGGGCTCCAACAATCTACTACCTATGAAGACAAAATAAACATTGGTGAACCTGGTGTAGTAAATGTTCCTTTTAAAGTAGATCATGCATCAAACATGTGGAGGCTGAGATCAAGTCACCTCCAACCTACCTTCCAGGAGAACATAAATAATGGACACATGTTTATACAGCCTGAGAAGGGACCATTGAACTCTGCAAAAAGAACATGCATACGAGGAACAGCTGATGGAGGAGACAAGAGATGGAGAGAAGGTAAGCAAGCTAAAAACTATTCAACCACTGAGGCACTTTTTCTAGGACTGGGTCAGGGACCATCTAACTTGTGCAGCTGAAAATATCAGCTAAATAGAAACATCATAAATTGGGAGTGAAAAACTATGACATGAAACAACTCCAAGGCATGTACCAGTGCTCTTCTATTTGTATGATGTTTAACAATCTGCACATTTTAGAGTGATCCCACTAAATGCACAATATGAATATTTTTTGAGTGACCAGCTCTAGAACATTATAATTGCATTTTCACAAACCAATATATCTTTGTGTTCAGAACAAATGAACTAAGATTCATTACATCTGGGTATGTAGTTCCTAATCCACTTGAAGTGTCAGGGATATCAGACTATTCTTCCCTTCCTCCTTTTAAATAAACCAGAATTTTACTTTCTTTTTGCATTTAAACTAAATCAATGGGCTTGCATAAGACAGTATGCCCAAAAGTAGTGCAAAACTATGTAAATAAAAAACTATGACAGGCCAAGAAGTATCCACCCATGTATAGCTAAGAAATACAGAGATAAATAAAAAAATATTTCTGTTAAAAGACTAGTAAATAAACTAGATTTGCATAATCAACAAATGAATGATAAAAAGACAATGCAATAGCACTTCATCTGAACTTAAAATGAGTAATAGATTTTTTTCTGACAAATTACAGTTATGTATATTTCTACTCCTTTTGCACCATGTGACAGCTATCAGCCAATCACAAATGAATATATATGTATTCTGTGAATTATTGCACATGCTCAGTAGGAGCTGGTGACTCAAAACATTTAAATATATAAAAAAATGTGCACATTTTGTTAATGGAAGCAAATTAGAGCGTTGTTTAAAATAGCAAGCACTGAAGTTTAATTTCGACCTGAGTGTCCCTTTAAGCTTACTAGGGTTGTACCTATCAGCCAATGGCCATTAGTAGGAAATATCAGCCAATCAGCATTAGTAGAAAGTGCATCTTAGCCAATAAGCAGTTGTAGGAAGCACACACAATAGTTCTCTATTAGTCTATTAGATCTTCTACTTTTTTCAGGCAAACAAAAACATTCAATAGTTTTAAATGCTGCTCATCCAAATAGATGACAGATAGTCTAATAACATTGTCATTTCAATAAAACTCTTATTTCAATTTGTCACACATTCTATAACTTTAAAATGTAATAATTGAATAATTTACATTTGCATTAGTACAAATCTTGATATGATAAAGATAACGGGAAATTAGGTGTAATAAGCATTCCAACTGTTTCTGAGCTGACAGAGAACCTAAGGCCAGTCAGGAACTAATGTAATTGTCTTCTGTGTGTGATGTTTTATTATTAAAGGGACAGTGTTTACAATGCCTTGTTTTACCCACAGCAGAGTTTAAATTGTATAGGAAAATATTATTTTAGGGTTATTTTCGTATATGAAATAGCTACCTCTGCTAATTGAAACCACAACCCCACTAATGGGCAGAGCTTGCAGAGAGACTAAACCTCATTACCATATCTCTATATTTAAACAAATTCCTCCTTATCTTATATTAACTTATACTATCTTGCATACACAGTGAGAAGAACATGAGAGAACAATTAACATTTTAGTATATTTCTTTCCTACCCCCCACTGGGAGCTTGATTTCTAAACCTTGTTTACATAACTTTTCAATAACCATTTTCTAAATACTGAAATCTTCAGTATAGGTGGGGACACAATAGGGAAAAGCACCTATTTCAAATGACACAAGAAAGATAAAGGATATAAACTATATGGCCGAAAGTATGTGGACACCTGACCATCACACCTATTTGAGCTTTGTTGGACATCCTATTCCAAAATCATGGACATTAATATGGAGTTGGCCCCTCTTTGTGGCTATAACAGCTGCAACTCTTCTGGGAAGGCTTTTCACAAGATTTTGGAGTGTGTCTGTGAGAATTTGTGCCCATTCAGCCAAAAGAGGATTTGTAAGGTCAGGCAGTGATGTAAAAAGGTCAGGCCTTTCAAGTTCCTCCAAACCTAAGTCATCATGGGACTTGCTTTGTGCACAGGGGTACATGGGCCTTCTACAAACTGTTGCCATAAAGTTGGAAGCACCCAATTCTTTTGGCCATATTTGGTTATTTGTAAACCATTTTAACCTGTGAATCGGGGTGGAGGGGCCCTACATAATGATCGTGGGGAGGGGGGAGACCCCTACACTATGGAAAACATAAAAAAAAAAAAATAATAATAATAATAATACACACTGCAGAAAAATAAATAAATAAAATAAATTTATGTAAAAAAAAAAGAAACTTCATACAGGCAGACTGTCTGCCAGTACTTAAGATGGTGGTCAGGAATGTGGGTGTGGGAGGGGAGAGAGCTGTTTGGGAGGGATCAGGGAGGTGGGAAGTGTCAGGTGGGAGGGTAATCCCTGTATTAAAATATTATTACCCTTACCAGCTAACTAATTAACCTACGGCTAGATTACGAGTTTTGCGGTATGCTAAAAAAGCAGCGTTAACAGGTCCTAACGCTGCTTTTTTTTACGCCCGCTGGTATTACGAGTCTTGCAGATTTAGGGTCACTGCACACCTTTTGGCCTTACCGCAAAACGACTTACGTAAACTTCGTAAACCCTTTTTTCTATGGGACTTCCATAGCGCCGGTATTACGAGTCTGTCCTGGGAGGCCAAAAAATGAGCGGTACACTCTCTCCTGTCAAGAGTCCTACCGCATTTTAAAGTCAGTAGTTATGAGTTTTATGGTACAACGCCGTAACATAAAACTCATAACTAAAGTTCTAAAAAGTACACTAACACCCATAAACTACCTATTATCCCCTAAACCGAGGTCCTCCCGCATCGCAAACAATAAAATTTAAATTTTTAACCCCTAATCTGCTGCTCCGGACACACCGCCCCACCTACATTATATTTATGAACCCCTAATCTGCTGCCCCCAACATCGCTGCAACCTATATTATATTTATTAACCCCTAATCTGCCGCCCACAATGTCGCCGCAACCTACCTACACTTATTAACCCCTAATCTGCCACCCCCAACGTTGCCGCCACTATAATAAACATATTAACCCCTAAACCGCCGCACTCCCGCCTCGCAAACATTAGTTAAATATTATTAACCCCCTAATCTGCTGTCCCTAACATCGCCGCCACCTACCAACATTTATTAACCCCAACGTCACCGCCATTATATTAAAGTTATTAACCCCTAACCCTAACACAAATATAATTAAAAGAAATCTAAATAAATATTCCTATCATTAACTAAATTATTCATATTTAAAACTAAATACCTATAAAATAAACCCTAATCTAGCTACAATATAACTAATAGTTACATTGTATCTAGCTTACTGTTTATTTTTTATTTTACAGGCAAATTTGTATTTATTTTAACTAGGTAGAATAGTTATTAAATAGTTCTAAACTATTTAATAACTACCTAGTTAAAATAAATGCAAAAGTACCTGTAAAATAAAACCTAACCTAAGTTACCCCAAACCTAACACTACACTATAATTAAATAAATTAACAAAATTAACAACAATTAAATCAATTAAATTAAATTAGCTAAAGTACAAACCCCCCCCACTAAATTACAGAAAATAAAAAACAAATTACAGATATTTAAACTAATTACACCTAATCTAATAGCCCTATCAAAATAAAAAAATGCCCCCCCAAAATAAAAAAAAAACCTAGCCTAAACTAAACTACCAACAGCCCTTAAAAGGGCCTTTTGCTGGGCATTGCCCCAAAGTAATCAGCTCTTTTACCTGAAAAAAAAATACAAACAACCCCCCCAACAGTAAAACCCACCACCCACACAACCAACCCCCCAAATAAAAACCTAACTAAAAAAACCTAAGTTCCCTATTGCCCTGAAAAGGGCATTTGGATGGGCATTGCCCTTAAAAGGGCATTTAGCTCTTTTGCAGGCCCAAAGTCCCTAACCTGAAAATGAAACCTACCCAATACACCCTTAAAAAAACCTAACACTAACCCCCTGAAGATCGACTTACCGGGAGAAGTCTTCATCCAAGCCGGGCTGAAGTCCTCAATGAAGCCGGGAGAAGCTGGGCGAAGTGGTCCTCCAGACGGGCAGAAGTCTTCATCCAGACGGCATCTTCTATCTTCATCCATCCGGCGCGGAGCGGGTCCATCTTCAAGACATCTGACGCGGAGCATCCTCTTCTTCCGACGACTAAAGATGAATGAAGGTACCTTTAAGTGACGTCATCCAAGATTTGTGTATTGTTAAAGGAGGTTTTGGCCACTTTAGACGACTCCGATACTCCTGTCGTTCAAGCTTAAATCTGAAGGTTACAACTTCAGCATCAGATGAAGGAATTATACTGTCCGAATCTGAGATTTCACCCTCAGAGACTACCGACGTATCCTCCTCATCAGACTTATGAGGGAGGGCAACCTTAGTAGCAGGAGGTGGAACAGAAACCTTACTATCTGAATCTCTCATTTTCCTCTTGGGTTTACCCTTTAACATAGGAAAAGCAGATAATGCCGCAGATACCGCAGAAGATGCCTGAGTAGCAATTTCTGCAGGCAAATAAACTCCTCCAGGAGGCTGAGCGCAACCGCAGGGCACTGTATGTGATGCCATTGAGGCTTGGGACGTTTGAGGAGAAAGCTGTGGCATTGCCTGAACAGCATCATCCTGAGAAACATTTGGCTCAAAGGGCAATAATTTATCCTTACATTTTAGCATTCTAGCTAAACATGATTTACAAAATTTTATGGGCAACACAATTTGGGCTTCTAGGCATAATAAACATTTGTCAAATGGAACAGAGTCAGATACCATGTCCATGGTTTAAACAAAAAAATTCTCCCAGCAAATTAAAAAAAAAAATCTGAAAAAAATACTATCACTTTAAATGTTAACTAAGCACCTCAGAAGAGCGTTATACACGCTATACAGGCTATAATAATAGACACCTCTACACCTCAGATATACTGAAGTGTCTTACCACACTTGCAGGAGAATTCCCAAAAGCAATATCGTCACGGAGACACTCCGCACCAACCGTACTGAGATGCAGGGGAATAATGACACTGCTCCTCTCCGGATCAAAAGAACAGAGAGACAGGAACTGCGCAGCAAACAGAAAGCACGTGTTCCCTGTCAATCAAACAGTTCCCCTTGCCTGCTTAACCGCTCCTAATAACAGCTAAAAAACAGCCGTATAGAAAGAACAACACCATGCCCTTCTAACACTTTCACCCATAATAAAGGATCACATACATAAGTGCCTGCCCCTGCCCCATATCAATCCTCACCATAAAGGATTATAAAGTCCCATAATAAATGCAGAGTTAACTATTTGCAGGATATATCCCCTGATAGCAGAGTTAACTTATCTTCATAAAGTGCATGTCTCCATACCTAGAAGACAAACAGCACTTACCTGCATCTAGCTGTCCGGCAGGAAGACAGCATACAAGGCGTGAAAGAACACATACTCCTTACAGAGACCTGTAGAAAAAAGAAAGAACAAAGTAATCCTACTCTGGCTTTCTGTACTAGGGCAGCAATGTGTTAGGAATCAGAGCAAGGCCCACCTCATAACTTCCTAACTGCTTAAAAGCAACCACTACTCTACTGCAGAGATTAACATAGACTAAGCTAAACTCCAAAAAAGTACCCAAAAGAGGAATTAATTTCTTCAGACACCTGTCAGGGTTTTTTCCCTGTTTTGTTTGCCATGTGCTGCTGGCAGCCATTTTACTCACCTTTTACTGAATCTGGTGCAGAGTGTCTGATGCTGCTCATTTCCTGCACACCCTCTTATGGTCGGACTGGTGTACTTCAGCCGTGTGAGACAGGTTGCAGTCTCAGTATTGTGATGTCATCACTTATTATTTAAAGGGCCTCTGTTCAGTATGCTTGCGTTGTCTCAGACCTGTGTTCCAGTTCCTGTGTATTACCTGGCTGTCTGATGTCCCTCCTGGTTCCTGATCTCTGGCTTGTTCCTGACTCTGCTGTTCTCCTTGTTCCTGATTCTGGCTCGTCTGACTACTCGCTTTGGCTCCTGACTCGGCTCGTCTGACTATTCGCTTTGGCTCCTGACTCGGCTCATCTGACTACCAGCTCTGGCTTAGACTCCTGGCTTGATGTTTAACTTGTGGACTTTTTATTATTTTTTCTTATTAATAAAGGAGTAATTATTTTTGCACTTCTCATCTCAGTCTGATTCCTGGCACCCTGACATTACGCAAGGGCCATGAATCCTGATGGTGCTAATAATCCACCTTTACCTACCATCATTTCCAGGATGGATGAACAGGATCACCGCTTGGATCAATTTGTACTAGCCCTAGAAACCCTGCTGACTCGCACTGCACATTTGGATCAGAGTGTCAAACAAGTTATGGCTGCTCCTGTTTCCGCTGCTGCACCTAGTCCCACCAGGAGCATGTCCGGTTCTGCACCTCTACCTCAGCGATATGGAGGCGATCCTATTCAGTGCAGAGGGTTTTTGAACCAGGTGGGCATTTACTTTGAGATGTTACCTCAGGCATTTCCCTCTGACATAGCTAAGGTTGGATTTCTCATCTCGTCACTCTCTGACACAGCTCTTGTCTGAGCTAATCCCTTGTGGGAGACTAATAAACCTGTGATTTCAAATTACCCTCAATTTGTGGCCTCCTTTCGAAGGGCATTTGATGTTCCGACTCGCTTCTCCTCTGCTGCTAATGACTCATGTCCATTCAGCAAGGTACGAGATCTGTTGCTCAGTATGCCATTGAGTTCTGAACGCTTGCCGCAGAGGTAGGTTGGAACAATGAAGCCCTTGTTGCTGCCTTCTTTCATGGGCTCTGTGATGCGATTAAAGACGAAGTTGCTGCCAGAGATTTACCAGAGTCTTTTTTAATCCTAATTGACAGACTAAGTGAGAGGCCCTCTTTCAAGGAGCGCTTGCGGAAGCCTCCTGTTACGTTGTCTCCTACGTGTTTGTTCCCACCCATGCCTCCCTCTCCTCCCATGCCTCCTGGTCCCGAGTCACCAGGTACTGCTGAGCTGATGCAGTTGGGATTCACGCATCTCTTTCCTGGGTGGACTCTTCCATAGTCACCCAGGGTCTTGTTGACTCCGGTGCTGCGTGCTATTTCATTGACAGTGCTTTTGTATCAAAGCACTCCATTCCTGTATTGCCTCGGTCTGTTCCACTTGCTATTGAGGCCATTGATGGCAGGCCCCTTCAGCCCGCACACGTTACTCACGAAACCGCTCAGTTATCCATGGCTGTTGGGGCTCTCCATTTTTAAACCCTCCAGTTCCAGGTGAAAAACTCTCCGCATTTTCCGGTTGTTCTGGGTTATCCCTGGCTCCAAAAGCACAATCCCTGTCTCGACTGGCGCAGGTCCGAAATTTTGTCATGGTCCCCGCAATGTATTTCCACTTGTCTTCGGAAACCAGTCAAAGTCTTGTGCACTTCTTTGGTATCTCAATTGCCAGAGGAGTACCGAGAGTTCCTAGACGTTTTTGACAAGGTGTGTGTCGGTACGTTGCCTCCTCACCGGTCTTACGATTGTGCCATAGACCTGCAACCCGGAGCCATTCCTCCTCGGGCCCGGGTTTACCCTCTGTCTGTTGAAGAGAATAGTGCTATGGAGGAGTATGTTGCCGATGCTCTATCGCGGGGGATCATCCGCAAATCCTGCTCTCCTGCAAGGGCTGACTTCTTCTTCATGAAGGAAAAGGGTGGCGAGTTAAGATGATGCATCGATTATAGGGGTCTTAATCATCTTACCATTAAGAATGCTTACCCTATTCCGCTCATTACAGAACTCTTTGACCGCCTCAAGGAAGCTACGGTCTTTTCTAAACTTGATTTGAGAGGAGCATACAATCTCGTTAGGATTAAGGAGGGTCACGAATGGAAAACAGCATTTAACACCAGGAGCGGGCATTATGAGTATCTTGTAATGCCCTTTGGCCTATGTAATGCTCCAGCTGTTTTCCAGGAATTTATTAATGAGATATGTTGCAACAGTGTGTTGTGGTGTACTTAGATGATATCCTCATCCACTCATTCACTCTTGAGGCTCATCATTCTGATGTTACACGGGTACTTCAGAGATTACGTGAGAACGGCCTGTTTTGTAAACTCGAGAAATGTGAGTTTCATCAGACTCAAGTAACCTTTCTAGGTTATGTAATCTCCATTGCAGGGTTCTCTATGGATCCTGACAAGTAGTCTGCAGTCCTGCAGTGGCCTCGCCCAGTTGGTCTTCGCTATTTTCAACGTTTTTTGGGCTTTGCCAATTACTATAGGAAGTTTATTAAAAACTTTTCTTCCTTGGTCAAACCTATCACTGACATGACCCGTAAGGTGAATGATCCACTCCATTGGTCACCTACTGCCAATAAGGCTTTTGAGAGTCTTAAGACTGCCTTTGCTGCCACTCCAGTTCTGGCTCATCCTAACCCTGTCCTGCCTTTCATTCTTGAGGTTGATGCATCTGAGACTGGAGTAGGTGCCCTCTTGTCTCAATGTCCTATGTCTGACGGTTCCTTGCATCCGTGCGGTTTCTTCTCTAAGAAATTGTCTCCGGCGGAGTGCAATTATAAAATTGGTGACAGGGAATTACTGGCCATAATTTTGGCACTCAAGGAATGGAGGCACCTTCTCGAGGGTACTAGCATACCAGTGTTCATTCTTGCTGACCACAAGAATTTGACTTATCTATACGAAGCAAATAGTTTGTCGCCCCAACAGGCCAGATGGGCGCTATTTTTGTCTTGGTCTAATTATGTGGTCTCCTACCTGCCTGGTAGTAAGAATGTTAGGGCTGATGCCCTCTCTCAACAATTTTCGCCTCTGTCCAAGGAGGAGTCTGTACCTATTCCAGTTATACCTCCTGACCATATTTTGGCTACCATACGTACTAATTTAACTTCTCCCTTGGGGGAGGAGATCCTGGCTGCACAAACCAATGCACCTTCTGAGAAACCTAGTGGTAAGTGCTTTGTTCCTGAGAATCTTCAAACTAAACTATTGCACACTTACTACTATCCTAAAGCCGCAGGTCACCTGGGCAAAAACCAAATGATTTGGTCTGTCACTTGACAATTCTGGTGGCCAGGTCTTCGTTCTGATGTTGCTGCGTATGTTGCCTCCTGCTCAGTCTGGGCACAAAATAAGACTCCTTGACGTCTTCCTGTGCGTCTTCTTCAACCTATTGCTAATGGTGAGTGTCCTTGGACACATCTTTCCATGGACTTCATTATCGAGTTCCCTGTTTCCAATGGCAATACTGTTATCCTAATGGTGGTTGACCGTTTTTCTAAAATGCCACATTGCATTCCCTTGAAGAAGCTGCCTACCACTCAGGAACTTGCTTCAATTTTTGCCCGGGAGGTCTTCCGTTTACATGGGTTACCCAAGGAGATAGTCTCGGAACTGGGTAGCCAGTTTGTCTCCAGATTTTGGCGTTCCTTTTGTGCTCAAATGGGGATCCAGCTTTCATTCTCCTCGGCATATCACCCTCAATCCAATGGGGCTGTGGAACGGTCTAATCAAGCTCTGGAACAGTTCCTCCTTTGCTATGTCTCAGATCACCACAATAATTGGTCTGAACTGTTACCTTGGGCAGAGTTCGCTAGTAATAGTGCTTTTAATGCTTCCTCCCAGTTAACCCCCGTTCATGGTGAATTATGGGTTCATTCATGTCTCAGGGTATTCCGGCTTTGGAGGAGCATCGCCGGCAACTCCGTTCCACGTGGGTGCAGATTCACGATTGCCTTCATCGTTCTATGCAGCGCCAAAAGTTCCAGGCTGATCGTAGGCGTCTGCCTGCACCTTCCTACCAGGTTGGTGAGAGGGTTTGGCTGTCCTCCCGCAACTTGAAACTTCGGGTGCATTCCAATAAACTGGCTCCCCGTTATGTTGGTCCTTTTCTAATACTCCAACGGGTCAATATTGTGGCCTACGCTCTTGACCTTCCTCCTGCAATGCGCATCTCCAATGTTTTTCATGTCTCCCTCTTGAAACTATTGGTTTGTAATCGGTTTACCACTGTATTCCCTCGTCTCTATCTTTGTTGACAACCATGAAGAATATGAGGTCAGCAGCATTATTGACTCTCGTATGTCCAGGGGCCGCGTACAGTATTTGGTTCACTGGAGGGGCTACGGTCCGGAGGAGCGTTCATGGGTTCCCTCCTCTGATGTTTATTCTCCAGCCCTCCTCCATGCCTTCCATGCCCATTTCCCCAATAAGCCTTTTGTCCTGCTGCGGCGGAGGGGTCATTGAGGGGAGGGTACTGTCAGGGATTTTTCCGTGCTTTGTTTGTCATGTGCTGCTGGCAGCCATTTTACTCACCTCTTACTGAATCTGGTGCAGAGTGTCTGATGCTGCTCATTTCCTGCACGCCTTCTTATGGTCGTGTGAGACAGGTTGCAGTCTCAGTATTGTGATGTCATCACTTATTATATAAATGGCCTCTGTTCAGTATGCTTTGCCCTTGCGTTGTCTCAGACCTGTTTGTGAGTTCCTGTGTTCAAGTTCCTGTGTATTACCTGGCTGTCTGATGTCCCTCTTGGTTCCTGATCTCTGGCTTGTTCCTGACTCTGCTGTTCTCCTTGTTCCTGATTCCGGCTCGTCTGACTACTCGCTTTGGCCCCTGACTCGGCTCGTTTGACTATTCGCTTTGGCTCCTGACTCGGCTCGTCTGACTACCAGCTCTGGCTTAGACTCCTGGCTTGATGTTTGACTTGTGGACTTTTTAGTATTTTTTGTTATTAATAAAGGTGTGATTATTTTTGCAATGCTCGTCTCAGTCTGATTCCTGGCACCCTGACAACACCAAACTTTCCATTGACAGAGGCAAAGAGAATGCCTGGGGATTATGGGTAGGGGAGTGACACTTAACAGCTTTGCTGTGGTGCTCTTTGCGTACACCTGCTGGCCAGGAGTGATATTCCCACTAGTAATTGATGATGTTGTGGACTCTCCATATCTTAGGAAAGAAAAGGAGATTTTTTTTTCAGGACAGGAACATTCATTTGTAAAAACAACAAAAGAATCTATAATACATTTTAAAATGATATCTTTTTAAGCAACAAATAAAAATAACAACAAAGCAAAAAGCTTAAAGGGACACTAAACCCAAATTTTTTCTTTCATGATTCAGATAGAGCATGCAATTTTAAGCAACTTTCTAATTTACGCCTATTCATTTTTTATTTTTTTCAAAAAAACTTTATTAAAAGTAACGCGAAATGACACTGACAGAGAGGCAATAAAATCACAGAAGAATCAGCAGGCAATACATTCCATTAAGTCGCAATACAGATGGCAAAACTGACAATTATAGCACATAAGCTAACAAGTATACATCAATTGTCTGGTGTCAGTGATATCTTCTGCAACATAAGGAGGAAGTAAAGTAATATATACCAAAATCTGCAATGTACATCTCAAAACCATGGTAATAATAATTAACTCAGGTGCTTTTGTGCGCACCTGTAATGCTTAACTCTGACATGCGACAATCCTTTCACTGCATGTCAGTTGAGATTGTAGAGAAAGGAAGAAAGAAGAAAGAGGAAAAAAAAAAAAAAAAAAAAAGAAGAAGGGGGGGGGGGGGGGAGAAGGGGGAAAGGGGGGTGGGAAAAGATGTTCACTGCGCCCGGGGGGGGGGTACGCCTATTCATTTTTTTTCTTCGTTCTCTTGCTATGTTTATTTGAAAAAGAAGGCATCTAAGCTTTTTTTTGGGTTCAGAACTCTGGATAGCACTTTTTTATTGGTGGATGAATTTATCCACCATTCAGCAAGGACAACCCAGGTTGTTCACCAAAAATGGACCGGCATCTAAATTTACATTCTTTACATTTGATAATAGGAGAAAATTAGAAAGTTGCTTAAAATGTCATGCTCTATCTGAATCACGAAAGAAAAAAATTGTGTTCATTGTCCCTTTAAGGAAGCTTTCCGGCTTCTTATACTGTACATGAAACACAGGACAGTAATACCCTGTGTAACAAAAAAAAAAACAGGCTCTCATACAGATATATCTTCTTATGAGATCCTTCAAAAATAATAAACTATGCTTGAAGAGGCATTCCGTTTGTTTAGGTAAAGATTTAGACTATATAATAATAAGCAGCAATTTGTATAACTAGCATGAAATCTATTTTAGAGGTAATCTCTTAATGAGTTTAACATGATTAGCATAACCCAATTAAGACTGTGCCTAGAGCAAAAAATCACCCTTAATTAAATATGTCACAAGAACCTTTGTCTAGACCCAGTGACATTTATTTAGCGGAATGGGGTGATGCTATTTAAAATTTCACAAGCTTTAACAGCTTTTCCAGACTTGCACAATATACCGTGCATAGGTTTTCTCTCCATTTTGTCCCTATTTATGCAACTAAAATGAGTCTTAATGTTACCTCTCTCGCTGTTATCAGATGAATAGGAACAAGTCATAAAATGGAAAATGTAGTTTCAGAATACACTGTAATTTTAACCATAACAAGCAATAAAGCTGGGCTAGTACTTAGAAAGAATTGTACACAGACTGATAACACAGCCACCAATAGCAAGGAAGGAGGGATTTATTGACCCCTTGAGTCGTCAAGACTTTCGGCCCTAACAACTTGACACATACCACCTCCAACATTTACTTTTTCCCTTCCACCAATAAATAATAACACAACACTTTATTTTTTGGTAAAATTTTGGCTGCAGCTTGTTTATTAAAAACAACTTAATACAACCATATATAAGTTAATTTTCACAATATATTAACCATAACAGTAAAAACTTCCAGTGGTGCTAGTCCAGCCTCATCACCCAACTTTTTGTTTTCTTTTCTTTTGTAACATGGCCGTAACTTTTTTCCTTTTAAGCATATTTTAGCATCCCCCGCCATATTAAACTGCGACAAATAGCATGTTACATTGAATATCTAATCAACCAAATCCTCAGGGGAAGGGTGGGTGGGCTAACTCCGACACCTTTTGCCTCACAAAATGTCTTTCCCGCTCAGCTCTCTGCTTCCGCACCTTATCTCCACCCCTCTACTAGCAACCAATCACCACCGAGGGGCCTCCCTTTCTCCAGGGGTCAAATGCCCCTTCCCCTTAGGCTTCGTCTAGTCCAAGTCCATGGACAAACTTTTGTCCTAGAGCAGCAAGGCATCTGCCTAGGGCAGTGAGATTTAGAAGGGAAACAGATTTTAGGCTTAGTTCCATGTCATAATGTGTTCCATCTCATATGTATGCCAAATGTTTTACTTATTAATTTCATTACAAATAAGTGATTTCTTAATCAAAAAAGCTTCTTTCGTGCACTCGGTGCAACTTCTGTAAATCTGTCAAACAGCCTGACCCACTGAGCTGCAATCATCACAAACCACATTCCTGTGCGTGGAACTTATATATAAAAAAATAAAAGTTAGTGTGAATATTATGTAGATTAAACAATAAGACCACTAAAATAGTACATTATGGTCCGTTAATGCTAATGCAATCTAATTCACTAATGGCAACCATGAAAGGGTTAAAATAGTTTCAGTTTATTAAGTCTCAAGAGTAAAAGAAATACCTTGTCAGTATCAAATCCTCTGACGTGTTTTGCCTCAGCTTTATTAAAGATGACCGAAAAGTTTTAACCCTTTCTCATGTAGGACAGATACAAGAACATAGTATAGTAAAAATGCCGAAGAGGACAGGCAGCCAAATATTTTAGAATAAGGTTACATGGAGATAGAATCATCTTTGATACACCTGAGGTGAAACGTGTCAAATAATGCTAAGGGGTGAGAGGATTTGATACTGACAAGGTCTGTTATTTTATTTTTGATACTAAATAAATGAAAAGTTGTAACCTTTTCATGGTTGCCATTAGTGAATTGTATTACATTAGCATTAACGGGACATAATGTACTATATATTGTTCACATCAAATCAGTCACACTAACTTTTATTTTTAAATTATTCCTTGATGTTTAATAGGGTGCTTGACCCCTCCATGTGTCCCTGGCCTCTGGATTAGATAATTATATGAGGCTTATATGAGCTACAAATGTGGGGGTGGAGAATTAAGAGGACAGTAGATTTCCCAATGCCTACGGCAGCATGACATTTAAATACTCCACATGGAGGAAGGGTTTATATGGATGATACATATAGAGAGAGAGAGGAAGGGGAGACCTCTGAATCCAAGTGGATGGGAAAATAGATACTCATTTGTATTCTCTGAGTAACATCCTGTGATATCTTCAGGATTTTCAAATAAATCTTTGTATGCTGTGAATACAGAACATCTGAGACATTTATAAGACATTTGTGTATTGTATAGAGCTTTGAGCTGCATAAAGTGTTCTAAATCTGGCTCAGACTGTAGCAAATCAATGCAGTGAGTCATTTAATCTCTTTTAGATTGTATATATATATGGGGTGATTACAGGGCAATGTTTTCATCTTCATTGTCTCTTTGTATCCCATGTGAAACTAATTATTTAATTTCTCCCCCTCTCACCTTGCTTTTGTTCTGCACCCGTGCTCTTCCATTCTCCCATTTCACCTCTGCAACCTGTCTGACCTGATCTTTTCCCCTGACACTCTATCCCCATTTAACCTCATATTTCAATATATTTGGCTGCCTGTCCCCTTTGTGATTGTGGCATTTTGACTATATTTATTGTGCCTGTCCTACATGGGGTTGACCCATTTTTATTCATCTGTCTTAAATCCATGGTCCACTAACATTATATTTCTTGTTTCTCACTGTTCCATGGATTTGTCCCATTATCTACTGCCTGTATCTGTTCCATGGGTTTGTCCCATTATTTACTGCCTGTACCTGTTCCATGGGGTTTTCCCATTATCTACTGCCTGTACCTGTTCTGTGGGTTTGTCCCATTATCTAATCCCTGTACCCATTCCATTGGTTTGTCTAATTATCTACTCCCTGTACCTGTTCCATTGGTTTGTCCTATTATCTAATCCCTGTACCTGTTCCATGGGTTTCCTCTATTTACTGTATGTCCCTGATACATTTGAAACTCAAACTACTGTACCTGTTCCATGGGTTTGTCCCATTATCTACTGCCTGTACCCGTTCCGTGGGTTTGTCCCATTATCTAATACCTGTACCTGTTCCATTGGTCTGTCCCATTATCTACTCCCTGTACCTGTTCCATTGGTTTTTCCTATTATCTAATCACTGTACCTGTTCCATGGGTTTGCTCTATTTACTGTATGTCCCTGATAAATAATTTTGAAACTAAAACTACTGTACATTCCTGCTCTATGGTTCCACCCATTACTTATTTTATGATCCTATTGTAAGCTGTTGCACCTGTAATTTTTCCATTGGCCCCAGCAGCTGGCCTTTCCCCTGTGTGCTCCCACGTTCCCACATCCTCCCCTTTCCTCCTTCGTCTTTCTCCTAATCAGAGGTTGGCCTTGCCTCCTAACAGTCTTGCCCTGGATAGCTCTCATTATTGTGACCCAGTACTGCCACCCTGGCAACCCTGCTCTACCCTGCAGACACTCCCTACCCGGCTCTCTCCCGTGGGGGCTTTTTCTCCACCCTACCGGGGGCTGATTCCCTTGCTGGACACCCCTGATGTGTCTATTCTGCTGTCACCGCTGTTTCCTCGAAGCAGGAACCTCCCCAGGCTGAGAAAGAAGATGGATCCACTACAAGCCCCCCAGCAGGACACAGCAGTCACAGGTTTGGGGTGTAAGTGGGAGTAAATATATTCACACAAACATACTTCACATTACTCTACTATGATTACATTATAGACTATAATGTTAACCAATATTTACAGCATAGGGGTAGATTATAGTAGTTTCAGTCTCAGGGGTAGATTTATCATTGGTCGAGCAGACATGATTCGCTGCAGTGAATCATTTCCTCTCGACCTCGCCAAATTTCTAGTGAAATGTTTGTGCAATACCGCTCCCTGGCCGCTAGCAGGGGGTGTCAATTATCCCTACTATTTTTGGGATGATTTGAGTCCACCACCTAGAAGGTGGTGGAAAAGTTAAGGAGCAGCGGTCTTACTAGTTTCAGTCTTAGTGTTGGATTTTTTTTTGTCACAACCAAGCTTTGCATGTAAATAAACTTCTATGGAAATATTTTTTTGTCAAAACCATGTGCATAAAGTCCATTTAAGCCTTAGTTTTCATCTGATAGTTGTACAAAATGATCAGACCCCTCTTCCAAGCAAATAGCTATCTGTTAGTATGTAAAAATGCTTAAACTATTTCTTAATTTAATTTTTTTTAAAAAAGAGCTTTATTGAGAGATTCAATATATTACAGGATACAAAAAGATTACAAATAATTTGAATCACAGAAATCTTTCATAATAGCGGTCAATGACACTTTGCAGAATGTCCATCTTTTATATATTTCCTTTTACGAGTTCCAAGAGTCTAAAACATAAAGTCCTGTAGTTTATAGATCCTAAATCCTACAATAAGCTCGGCTTAGCTTTTTTCTTTTCTATCATTTTTAATTTAATTTTTATAACAAGTTTTAAACATATCCAACTATAGTGGCAGATTCTTGGCAAAGTGAAAACAGAAACACAATATGTTGGAGGATTGAGGTATTCTGAACACATAATCATTAATGTGTTGGGATGGGTTATTGTAGTAATTTGGTTAATGAACAATGAACTCTTCTTTAGGCCAGCATCTAGGGATATGACTATAAGTGGTATGCAAGGACGAGGAAAGTAATGAAAGGAGAGAAGAAAAAAAGCAGGGTAGGGGGAAGATGTGGAGGCATCAACTGTGAAGCCGGTCATGGCCTATGTTTCAGGGGGACGAGGGATTAGGCGATGGACAAGATTTGTTTTTCACCAATGGTATCCCAGGGTTTCCAGATAAGGAAACACAAGTCATGTTGTTGTTTGGAGCTGTGGACATACTCTTCCATGGACTTAACATATCTGATTAAGTCTATCAAGTCTCTCCATTGTCTCTCCATTTTCATAAGGTTTAGGTGGAGCAGAGCAATCTCCATGGGCAGAGTCTCAATAAGGTTAAGGAGTTGGCATAGTTTAAGTATTTTGGACCAGAAAGACTGGATGGTGGGACAGGTCCAAATGTGATAGGTGTCCCCGGTTTGTGAGCAAACCCCCCCCCCCCCAGCACAGAGAACAGGTGGGGAACATATTGTGTAATTTGAGTGGAACAAAGTGCCATCTGGTGAGGAGCTTATAAAAGAGCTTGTAGAGTGTTATACAATTGATAGCGTGTTTGGTGTGAGTAATCGCTTTGCTCCAGCTTTTCCAACAAAAGACTTGTTCCCAATCCTTCTCCCACACGTAGATGTATTTGGTCTTAGTCAGATATTGGGAATTGAGTAAGCAGTTGTAGTGAGTGGATAGTGGGGACACAAGTTGGCTCCTGTTGTCAGTTGTTGTTCCCAGATTGTTAAGAGTCTGGGAGGAGCACTGAAAAAGCCCCATGATTTCTTTAGAGAATGAAGTTGCAGCAGATCAAAGTAGAATTTAGCTGTAAGGAAACCTTGTTTAAGAGTTTTTCATGGGTTAATAGGTGTTTCTCATTAGCAAAGTCTAACAATCTAAGACTGGACATCTCAGCTCTCGCACTGGGCCCTGTTACAGGGTGGCCATAGAATAGTCCCTGGATTGGGTGAATTGGCGAGGGATGAGGAGATACTTGTGTTTGGTGATGGAGGGAAAGCCAAATGTCCCTGCACTGTTTAAAGATTTTGTTATGAAGAACCATGAAGAATATGCAGTGGGGGGGGGGGGGGGTCCACAGGAGGTCCTAAAGTTTCATGTATGCAGGAAGCTATACTTGCTTGATTTCAGACCATCGGGTGGGAGGAAGAGAGGTACCCCATGCAGACACAATGGAGTGCATTGCCGCTTCATAATATAACCATACGTTAGGGAGGCTTAGGCCACCCGTAGAGAGGGGGCTTTGAAGTAGGCTGACTGCTATCCTTGGTCTTTTACCATTCCAAACGTATATCTGTTGATTACTGACTGGAATTTATTAAGTCGAATAGTCAGAAACTTGATAGGTAGACAACAGAAAAATACTTAAGCTTAGGTAACTGCATCATTTTAACAGCTGTGAGTCTACCAAACCAAGATACCTCTTCATATCTTTTAGAGTTTAGTTCTTGTTGTATATGAGTTAGAAGTTGGTTGAAGTTTCTATAAATTATTTATTTTAGGTTGTGGGATAGGAATACTCCTAAGTGTTTAAGTCCTTTTAGCGACCATTTAAAGTTGTAGGCATATCACAACCTGTCATCTCTGTTTTTAGGACAGAGATGACAGGTTGTGATATGCCTATGAGGAAAGCCTCTGTTTTGCTAAGATTTAATTTGTAGAATGATACGGTCCTAAAAAAGTAAAGAGGTTTGAAAAAGACTGGTGTTTCTTCAATTCCGATTGGTTGATAGAATTCTATCAGCCAATCAGAATTAAGGTAGAAAAAATCCTATTGGCTGATGCAATCAGCCAATAGGATTGAACTTCAATCCTTTTGGCTGATTAGAACAGCCAATAGGATTGAGGTTGCATTCTATTGGCTGTTCCAATCAGCCAATAGGATGTTTTCTACCTTAATTCCGATTGGCTGATAGAATTCTATCAGCCAATCGGAATTGAAGGGACGCCATCTTGGATGACGTCACTTAAAGGTACCGTCATTTAGTAAGAAGACTCCGGATGAAGAGGATGCACCGCGTCGGATGTCTTGAAGATGGACCCGCTCCGCGCCGGATGGATGAAGATAGAAGATGCCGTCTGGATGAAGACTTCTGCCCGTCTGGAGGACCTCTTCTTCCCGGCTTGGATGAAGACTTCTGCCCGTCTGGAGGAGTACTTCACCCCGGTTGGGTGAAGACTTCTCAAGGTAGGGTGATCTTCAAGGGGTTAGTGTTAGGTTTTATTAAGGGGGGATTGGGTGGGTTTTAGAGTAGGGTTGGTTGTGTGGGTGGTGGGTTTTAATGTTGGGGGGTATTGTACTTTTTTTTACAGGTAAAAGAGCTGATTACTTTGGGGCAATGCCCCGCAAAAGGCCCTTTTAAGGGCTATTTGTAATTTAGTATAGGGTAGGGCTTTTTATTATTTTGGGGGGCTTTTTTTATTAGGGGGATTAGATTAGGTGTAATTAGTTTAAAAAACTTGTAATTATTTTATTATTTTCTGTAATTTAGCGTTTGTTTTTTTCGTACTTTAGATAATTGTATTTAATTGTATTTAATTGTAGTTAATTTAGGGAATTCATTTAATTATAGTGTAGTGTTAGGTGTAATTGTAACTTAGGTTAAGTTTTATTTTACAGGTAAATTTGTCTTTATTTTAACTAGGTAGTTATTAAATAGTTAATAACTATTTAATAACTATTCTACCTAGTTAAAATAAATACAAAGTTGCCTGTAAAATAAAAATAAACCCTAAGATAGCTACAATGTAAGTATTTAGTTTTAAATAGAAATAATTTAGTTAATTGTAGTAATTTTATTTAGATTTATTTAAATTATATTTAAGTTAGGGGGGTGTTAGGGTTAGACTTAGATTTAGGGGTTAATAACTTTATTATAGTGGCAGCAACGTTGGGGGCGGCAGATTAGGGGTTAATAAGTGTAGGTAGGTGGCGGCGACATTGGGGGCGGCAGAGTAGGGGTTAATAAATATAATGTAGGTGTCGGCGATGTTGGGGGCAGCAGATTAGGGGTTCATAAGTATAATGTAGTTGGCGGCGGTGTCCGGAACGGAAGATTAGGGTTTAATAATATAATGCAGGTGTCGGAGATGTCGTCGGCGGCAGATTAGGGGTTAATAAGTGTAAGATTAGTGGTGTTTAGACTTGGGGTTCATGTTAGGGTGTTAGGTGTAGACATACATTTATTTTCCCCATAGGAATCAATGGGGCTGAGTTAGGAGCTTTACGCTGCTTTTTTGCAGGTGTTAGGTATTTTTTCAGCCAGCTCTGCCCCATTGATTCCTATGGGGAAATCGTGCACGAGCACGTTTAGCCAGCTCACCGCTAACGTAAGCAGCGCTGGTATTGAGGTGAGATGTGGAGCTAAATTTTGCTCTCCACTCACTTTTCTGTGGCTAACGCCGGGTTTGTAAATAATGTAATACCAGCGCTGTCTGTAGGTGAGCGGTGGGCATAAACTGCTCGTTAGCACCGTACAGCCTTACCAACAAAACTCGTAATCTAGCCGATAGTTTGTTATCATTAGTTGTCATTTTGTTAATTTCATGGTGTGTAGAGATCTGAATTAAACTAAGATTTCATTTTGAGCCAAAGGACCAATAAAAAAAAAAACTAAAATGTTGTAAAACTTCTCTGTTAGAGCATTTAACCCAGTTCTGATCCTATAAATCCTAGGAACCCCCCTTTCCCCTTTTTCTTGCTGTTCTTCTGTGGCAGGTAGCAGGTGCCTACTTTGCCCTATTCTGGGCTAGATTACAAGTGGCGCTCTGTTTGCGCATGTGCAAGTTGAAAGTAAATGTGTTTGCTCGAGTGCAATCAAATTTAACGCTTGCCGGGTTAGCACGACTGAAGACCTCACGTAAAGGGTTAGGGATATAATAAAATTTGCACCAAAGATAACAAATACATTAAAATAGATTACCAGGTATTTGACTGCAAAGGGCTATAGACGGCATCTTCTATGTTCATCCGTCCGACGCGGAGCGGGTCCATCTTCAAGACATCCGTCGCGGAGCATCCTCTTCCAATGACGACTACCGACGAATGAAGGTACCTTTAAGTGACGCTATCCAAGATGGTGTCCCTTAGATTCCGAAGAGCCAATAGAATGCGAGCTTTTTCAACCTTAATTCCGATTGGCTGATAGAATTCTATCAGCCAATCGGAATCTAAGGGACTCCATCTTGGATGACGTCACTTAAAGGTATCTTCATTCGTCAGGTAGTCATCGTTGGAAGAGGATGCTAAGCGCCGGATGTCTTGAAGATGGTCCGCGTCGGAAGGATGAAGATAGAAGATGCCGTCTGGATGAAGATTTCTGCCTGTCTGGAGGACCACTTCTGCCGGCTTCGTTGAGGACATCTTGCCTCTTGGATGAAGAAGTGGATCTTCGGGGGTTAGTGTTAGGATTTTTTTAAGGGTGTATTGGGTGGGTTTTATTTTTAGGTTAGGGTGTTGGGCCGCAATAGAGCTAAATGCCCTTTTAAGAACAATGCCCATCCAAATGCCATTTTCAGGGCAATGGGGAGCTTAGGTTTTTTTAGTTAGGGTTTTATTTGGGGGTTGGTTGCGTGGCTGGTGGGTTTTACTGTTGGGGGGGTTGTGTGTATTTTTTTTTACAGGTAAAAGAGCTGATTTCTTGGGGGCAATGCCCGGCAAAAGGCCCTTTTAAGGGCTATTGGTAGTTTAGGTTAGGCTAGGTTTTTTCTTATTTTGGGTAAGCTTTTTTATTTTGATAGGGCTATTAGATTAGGTGTAATTAGTTTAAAGATCTTGTAATTTGTTTTTTATTTTCTGTAATTTAGTGGGGGGGTTTTTGTTGTAATTTAGCTAATTTAATTTTTTTAATTGTATTTCATTTAGGTAATTTATTCAATTGTAGTGTAGTGTTATGTGTTAGTGTAACTTAGGTTAGGTTTTATTTTACAGGTAAATTTGTATTTATTTTAGCTAGTTAATAACTATTTAGTAACTAGTCTACCTAGTTAAAATAAATACAAACTTGCCTGTAAAATAAAAATAAACCCTAAGCTAGATACAATGTAACTATTAGTTATATTGTAGCTAGCTTAGGGTTTATTTTACAGGTAAGTATTTAGTTTTAAACAGGAATAACTTAGTTAATGATAGTAATTTTATTTAGATTTATTTAAATTATATTTAAATTAGGGTTTGTTAGGGTTAGTCTTAGGATTAGGGGTTAATAAATATAGTATAGTGGCGGCGACGTTGGGGGCGGCAGATTAGGGGTGAATAAATGTAGGTAGGTAGCGGAGATGTTAGGGGTGGCAGATTAGGGGTTAATAATATTTAACTAGTGTTTGCGAGGCGGGAGTGCGGCGGTTTAGGGGTTAATATGTTTATTCTAGTGGCGGCGATGTCCGGAGCGGCAGATTAGGGGTTAATATTTTTATTATAGTGTTTGCGATGCAGGAGGGCCTCGGTTTAGGGGTTAATAGGGAGTTTATGGGTTTTAGTGTACTTTTTAGCACTTTAGTTATGAGTTTTATGTTACAGCTTTGTAGCGTAAAACTCATAACTACTGACTTTAAAATGCATTAGGAATCTTGCGGGATAGGCTGTACCACTCACTTTTTGGCCTCCCAGGACAAACTTGTAATATCAGCGCTATGGAAGTCCTATTGAAAAAAGACTATACGCAATTTGCGTAAGTTGGTTTGCGGTTAGGCCAAAAAAGTGTGTGGTGCCCCTAAACCTGCAAGACTCGTAATAGCAGCGGGCGTAAAAAAGCAGCGTTAGGACCTGTTAACGCTGCTTTTTCACCTTACCGTAAAACTCGTAATCTAGCCGAAAGTAAATTAAAGCATTATGTATTTCCATATAATATATGCACTAAGTGATCTTGGATTCCTGCCTTTTTTTGCATAATTCATTTTCATAAATAGGAGATCTAATTATGAAGCCGTTATCTGGGTCAAAAGGTGACAGTTGTGTGAACTTTACATCAATCATGTACTTGCTATCTAAAAGGTTGTTACCCCTTGTTTATTTTCTTTTATGTAAGTGGTCTCCAGGATATATGGATTTATTTTTGGCTGAGATAGAGCGCCTGATGATCAAATATTCTCCACTGGAAGAGAAATTGTAGTGCAGACTTCACAGGGGCTGAACTCACTGAATTATCAACAAAAAAAGGGCGTAACTCTCCAGCTCTGCAAGATCTCTCACATTTCTGTATCTGAAGGAGAGACAAGCCCAGTGTAATATAACACTGCATTATATGAGAGTTTTGTTACTTACACTTTGTATTTTATATAACTTTACACTGCAGTTTACTTTAACAAATTAGGATCATACTTTGTATATTTCTGTGTATCATTTACAACTTACACTGAACTTTGTATTTTTTCTATTGTAAAATAAAACACAGCTTCAAAAAGTGGGAGAGACAGGGGAGTTCCCAGGGTATGTCTAAAGTTCTCTCACAAATCTTGTGAAATGCTGTAGGCATTTTAAACAAGCTGGTCTCACTGATTCCCCCCCCCCCCCCCAGCTGTATGCAGGTGAAGTGTGCTCAAAAAGTCACAATACAATTAACAGAAATATTTACTAATCTATAGGCAAAAGCTGTCAGTTTTTCAGTTTTATTTTAAAAGACGAAATACAAAGTGCAATGTTATTTGTAAAAGATACACATAAATATAGAAAGTATGATCCTAATTTGTTACACAGAAAGTGTGAAAGCATAATCAAAATTTGTAAAATCACAATCCTATATGCACTGCTGTATGAAAAATAAAATACAAAATAGAAAGCGCAAAGTTTAAATGTAAAACAATTTAATCTAAAGTGTAAAGTAATATAAAATACAAAGCACAAAGTGTAAATCTGCAGCAGAACTGTCATGTCATGCAGTGCTATATTGAACTAGGCTTGTCTCTCCTTCACATAGAAATGCAGGGGAAGTATAGCAAAATCTGAATTTTAAAAATTTCACTAGGGATCTCGCCGTGCTGGAGGATAATTTTACATCATCTCACCTGAGCAAAGAACTTTATATCATCGGGCTTAGAGACACAGATTAAGAGCCCTTCCATTTATTACTCTTACATTTTAACAGATTAGGAAAGGAAACTCCCATTTTAACTCTCTCCAAGTAGTAACCAGAGGTCAAATGACACCTCAGCCTAATGGAAAGATTCTCCTATTTTACGTTATTGTTCTTATAGCTGTATAGAGTTGTTTTTGGCTGAGACAGAGCCACAGTTTTAGAGCCCTCACAAATTTATGAATCTGGAGTCTGATAAGAGAATCATGTGACCCTCAGTTGAAAAATAATTTTCACCTATTTCCAATGAATGGTCACACATAATAGACCCACCCTAAGGGTCTATTACTAACTATCCTTAGGATCATACTCTAGACATGGGCCCAAGATGAAGAGGGACAGTTGACCCCTTTTCTCCAACTCCATGGATGCCTAGATATTCTTTTGACGCAACCTCTGGGGCATGCAAAGGTGAGGGGACAGTCAAAAGATTAAGTCACAACTAGATGTGTTTCGAGCAAAGGGTTAAATCCCTTCTGATAGTGTCCTATTAAAAACAAGGGAACTTTAATTCATCAAAATTGACATTTCAAGCGTTTTCTTTAAAAACTTACCTTTTAATACTGAAAGCTGCTCCATCGACTCCCCCGGCCGTCGGAAGCCTCTGCTTACGCCAGAAATGATGAATCCGGCTAGACTAATTTTACATAATTCTGCACATTGTGCAAAATTATGTAACATTCATTTTTACATTTACTGTCCCCTTAAAGCAGTCTCTCTATCCTACCTGAGACAAAAAGAAAATGTTACTATTGTTTTGTGATGCAAAAAGGGCACATTATGATACATATTTGCAGTAAGTCAGGCTTTCTAATGAACGGCTAGATTACGAGTTTTGCGTTATGAGGACTGCATTGCTAGCTTGCACGTTATTGTCACCGCTCACTTTCCTACAGTGCTGGTATTACAGGTTTTTATAAACCTGGCGTTAAAAGGCAAGAAGTGAGCGTAGAGCAAAATTGAGCTCCACACTGCACTCCAATACTAGCGCTGCTTAAGTGAGCGGTGAGCTGGTTGTACGTGCTCATGCACGATTTCCCCATAGACATCAATGGGGAGAGCGGGCTGAGAAAAAGTCTAACACCTGCAAAAAAGCATCGTAAAACTCAGTAACGCAGCCCCATTGATTCCTATAGGGAAACACATTTTATGTTTACACCTAACACCCTAACATGAATACCGAGTCTAAACACCCCTAATCTTAAACTTATTAACACCTAATCTGCCGCACGACATCGCCGCCACCTACATTATACTTATTAACCCCTAATCTTCCGCTCCGGACATCGCCGACAGCTACATTATACTTATTAACCCCTAATCTGCCGCCCCTGACATCGCCGACACCTACATTATATTTATTAACTCCTAATCTGCCACTCTGGACATCGCTGCCACCTACATTATACTTATTAACCCCTAATATGCTACCCCCAACATCGCTGACACCTACATTTATTAACCCCTAATCTGCCGCCCCCAACGTCGCCGCCACTATACTATATTTATTAACCCCTAAACCTAAATCTAACCCTAACCCTAACAGCCCCTAACTTAAATATAATTTAAATAAATCTAAATAAAATAACTATCATTAACTAAATTATTCCTATTTAAAACTAAATACTTACCTGTAAAATAAACCCTAAGCTAACTACAATATAACTATATACAGGAAAGTTTGTATTTATTTTTACTAGGTAGAATAGTTATTAGCTAAAATAAATACAAATTTACCTGTAAAATAAAACCTAACCTAAGTTACACTAACACCTAACACTACAATTAAATAAATTACCTAAATGAAATACATTAAAATAAATTAAATTAGCTAAATTACAAAAACAAACAAACACTAAATTACAGAAAATAAAAAACAAATTACGGGGGGAGTGGCTAAGACACGGCCATGATCAGTCGCATCTCATGAAGCTCCTGGGACTTCTCATACAACTCACAAATTATCTTTGGATATAGTTCTCATATTGCCCTACATTCCGGGATCTAACTACCACTTTTTTTTATGGAACTTGGATTTACTGAGATCTATACACTAGCTTACCCAGGAGCCGATTTAGCCAACTAAGATCTTAGGCCGTCACCAACTACAAGAGTCCCCAACAACCCTCATGGACTACTCATGCTACGCAGCTTCTATAATGTGTTAAAAAACTATGCTTTACTAATGGCTCTCGCTTGAAAGTTGGGACTCTCATGGAGCTATCACATCAATAATCCAATGCGGAGCAACTGACTACGTTGGGAGACGGTCTAGCCATAACTATATTACTACCTTCTCGACCCCCCCCCCCCCCCCGGTATACCGGGGTGTTTCAGGCTTATCATATTACTAACTTTATACAGCAGGATGGAGGACTTTCATTCTATGGCATTAACCTTACTACGGGAGCTAGGGCATAAGATGGACTCAGAGTTTGCTGCTATCAGAGCTACCATCAGAGAGGTGATCACAGAAGATGGAGGACAGTTACCGCTTTCACCCAGGTATGTTCCCGCTGTAGGGACTCACTCTGCTACAGCTTGGGCCTTCAAAGACAGAACCGTAGAGCCTGAGGAGATCCTGGGATCAGTCGAGGCTGACATCTCAGGGGGAAGTCTGGAAATACAGTATTTACCCAAGCCACACGCTCCGCTTACAACCATACATCAAACCTGGGAATCAAGCGTGGCTCCGATGCCCGCCCTGGAGTTGCCCATAATTAAGGAGCGCATATTCAGCCCCCAACTATCTACCTTGATCGTAGTTGATGACCAGGACTTTATTCTCTCACCCCTGGTGTCCTGTCTGGGGGATGCGGCCGGCCCCTCGGTGGGATACCGGGGACTCTCTCAGAAATACGTGGCAATGAAGCGTCTTGATGAGCGGTTCACATTCTTCACAGCAGCTCCTTCAAGACGATGCTCTGCAAGAGATTCCTGTGCTCCTATCTCGGTTTCAGACAGACATTTCTATGCAGACGGGGACTTACCTCACAGTAGGTCGGATCAGAGCAGAGCTGGCATAGGCTAGCTACACATCTTCTACCGTAGTGTGTTTATGGTCTGTACCTGTGTTTGAACGGAATATGGACCCTACTTAAACATAAACCTAGTTAACAGTTGAACACTCTCTGTTTTTCATGCAACCTTAATACTGCACTTGTCTCTACTGTATTATGCTCTCCCTAGCGTCCTGGTCTAGATGGGTCAGATTACAACTTTGTAATGGACACATAAATAGTTCCCTAACACTAGGCTCAGATATAACATCCCTTACTTATAACCACCAGGTAGAAATAACGCACACCACTTGCCTTGATATGTGATATCTGTGGGATCTGATTTAGACTAACGCAAACTCATCTACCTTGAATTAACTATGGCTGTATGAAGGGAATTTGTCCTAGCTACCCTTACTTCGAACTGTACCCTTTCTGACTCAAATATAGCTTAAATATTGTGAAATGACATATATGCATTTGTATTCTCTAAACCAATCCAGAATCCTGGTCTGTCTATCCCTTATAGCAGGCATAAGAGCATAATATACATTAGCACTAGATGGGGCTATAGCATAAAAGTAAGATACTGCTTGAGTTGTTGTTTTTTTTCTGTTTTTCTTTTTCTCAGCTCTAACTCCTTCACTACTGTTAACCATCAGGGCAGCTTTAACGTATTAATAGTGTCATATGCCTCGAGCGTTATAGAACTCACCATATTTCTTGGCTGAAAGTCCACCCACCCCTCAGACATAGGATATTCTTTTTCATTTTTTGTATCCAATCGGTCAGTCCCTTATAACTCCCCATTACCCATACAAACATTCACAGTTCGCTTTATAATGGTTCCTTATGTTTTAATCCGTTGTAGACAAATACCTCATTCTGCACCTATTGTGAAACATTGCTTTGCAAATTTCTATAAGCCTAGACCTCTCCCTATCCTCGTATAAGAGCAGCTCTTGACTGCTGATAACCCCCCCCCACTACTTTTAAATACTTAGGTCCAAAAGTGACCATTACCAAAGCTAATTTCCTCCTATAGATTATTTTAGTCTCCATGGGCCCATGAGTGACCCCTTATGTTCAAAGAGGAAGTAATTACAGAAAAATACTGCATAAAATGAGGTTCAAGATGCCTATCCATAACAACCAAATGTGATATGTTATTCTCTTCTAATACTACATGTCAGCTCTATTCTCTACAGATCACTTGTATTTTGTGTAAGTTTCTCTTTGTTATTTCATTGTTATATAGGTGATGTATTGTTTCATTTCTGTTATATAACATGCATAACCTCAATAAAAAATTGAAATTAATAAAAAATAAATAAAAAAATTACAAGATCTTTAAACTAATTACACCTAATCTAATAGCCCTATCAAAATAAAAAAGCCCCCCCAAAATAAAAAAAAAACCTAGCCTAACCTTAATTACCAATAGCCCTTAAACTGGCCTTTTGCGGGGCATTGCCCCAAGAAATCAGCTCTTTTACCTGTAAATAAAAATACACACAGCCCCCCCCAACAGTAAAACTCACCACCCACACAACCAACCCCCCAAATAAAACCCTAACTAAAAAAAACTAAGCTCCGCATTGCCCTGAAAAGGGCATTTGGATGGGCATTGCCCTTAAAAGGGCATTTAGCTCTATTGTGGCCCAAAGCCCTAACCTAAAAGTAAAACCCACCCAATACACCCTTAAAAAATACTAACACTAACCCCTGAAGATCCACTTACCGGGAGAAGTCTTCATCCAAGCGGCAAGATGTCCTCAACGAAACCGGCAGAAGTGGTCCTCCAGACGGGCAGAAGTCTTCATCCAGATGGCATTTTCTATGTTCATCCTTCCGACGCGGAGCGGGTCCATCTTCAAGACATCCATCGCGGAGCATCCTCTTCCAACGACGACTACCGACGAATGAAGGTACCTTTAAGTGACGTCATCCAAGATGGCGTCCCTTAGATTCCGATTGGCTGATAGAATTCTATCAGCCAATCGGAATTAAGGTTGCATCAGCCAATAGGATTCTTTCAACCTTAATTCCGATTGGCTGATAGAATTCTATCAGCCAATCGGAATCTAAGGGACGCCATCTTGGATGACGTCACTTAAAGGTACCTTCATTCGTCAGGTAGTCATCGTTGGAAGAGGATGCTCCACACCGGATGTCTTGAAGATGGACCCACTCCGCGTCGGAAGGATGAAGATAGAAGATGCCGTCTGGTTGAAGACTTCTGCCCGTCTCGAGGACCACTTCTGCCTGCTTCGTTGAGGACATCTTGCCGCTTGGATCTTCGGGGGTTAGTGTTAGGATTTTTTAAGGGTGTATTGGGTGGGTTTTATTTTTAGGTTAGGGCTTTGGGCTGCAATAGAGCTAAATGCCCTTTTAAGGGCAATGCCCATCCAAATGCCCTTTTCAGGGCAATCGGGAGCTTAGGTTTTTTTAGTTAGGGTTTTATTTGGGGGTTTGGTTGTGTGGGTGGTGGGTTTTACTGTTGGGGGGGTTGTGTGTATTTTTTTTTTACAGGTAATAGAGCTGATTTCTTGGGGGCAATGCCCCGCAAAAGGCCCTTTTAAGGGCTATTGGTAGTTTAGATTAGGCTAGGTTTTATTTTATTTTGGGTAAGCTTTATTTTGATAGGGCTATTAGATTAGATGTAATTAGTTTAAAGATCTTGTAATTTGTTTTTTATTTTCTGTAATTTAGAGTTTTTTGTTGTAATTTAGCTAATTTAATTTATTGAATTGTATTTCATTTAGGTAATTTATTCAATTGTAGTGTAGTGTTAGGTGTTAGTGTAACTTAGGTTAGGTTTTATTTTACAGGTAAATTTGTATTTATTTTAGCTAGGTAGTTAATAAATAGTTAATAACTATTTAGTAACTAGTCTACCTAGTTAAAATAAATACAAACTTGCCTGTAAAATAAAAATAAACCCTAAGCTAGATACAATGTAACTATTAGTTATATTGTAGCTAGCTTAGGGTTTATTTTACAGGTATTTAGTTTTAAACAGGAATAATTTAGTTAATGATAGTAATTTTATTTAGATTTATTTAAATTATATTTAAGTTAGGAGCTGTTAGGGTTAGACTTAGGTTTAGGGGTTAATAAATATAGTATAGTGGCGGCGACGTTGGGGGCGGCAGATTAGGGGTGAATAAATGTAGGTAGGTGGCAGAGATGTTAGGGGCGGCAGATTAGGGGTTAATAATATTTAACTAGTGTTTGCGAGGCGGGAGTGTGGCGGTTTAGGGGTTAATATGTTTATTCTAGTGGCGGTGATGTCCGGAGCGGCAGATTAGGGGTTAATATTTTTATTATAGTGTTTGTGATGCGGGAGGGCCTCGGTTTAGGGGTTAATATGGAGTTTATGGGTGTTAGTGTACTTTTTAGCACTTTAGTTATGAGTTTTATGCTACACCTTTGTAGCGTAAAACTCATAACTACTGACTTTAAAATGCATTAAGAATCTTGCGGGATAGGCTGTACCGCTCACTTTTTGGCCTCCCAGGACAAACTTGTAATATCAGCGCTATGGAAGTCCCATTGAAAAAAGACTATACGCAATTTGCGTAAGTTGGTTTGCGGTAAGGCCAAAAAAGTGTGTAGTGCCCCTAAACCTGCAAGACTCGTAATAGCAGCTGGCGTAAAAAAGCAGGGTTAGGACCTGTTAACGCTGCTTTTTCACCTTACCGCAAAACTCGTAATCTAGCCGGAAGTAAATTAAACCATTATGTATTTCCATATAATATATGCACTAAGTGATCTTGGATTCCTGCCTTTTTTTGCATAATTCATTTTCATAAATAGGAGATCTAATTATGAAGCCGTTATCTGGGTCAAAAGGTGACAGTTGTGTGAACTTTACATCAATCATGTACTTGCTATCTAAAAGGTTGTTACCCCTTGTTTATTTTCTTTTATGTAAGTGGTCTCCAGGATATATGGATTTATTTTTGGCTGAGATAGAGCGTCTGATGATCAAAGAGTCTCCACTGGAAGAGAAATTGTAGTGCAGACTTCACAGGGGCTGAACTCACTGAATTATCAACAAAAAAGGGCGTAACTCTCCAGCGTTGCAAGATCTCTCACATTTCTGTATCTGAAGGAGAGACAAGCCCAGTGTAATATAACACTGCATAATATGAGAGTTTTGTTACTTACACTTTGTATTTTATATAACTTTACACTGCAGTTTACTTTAACAAATTAGGATCATACTTTGTATATTTCTGTGTATCATTTACAACTTACACTGAACTTTGTATTTTTTCTATTGTAAAATAAAACACAGCTTCAAAAAGTGGGAGAGACAGGGGAGTTCCCAGGGTATGTCTAAAGTTCTCTCACAAATCTTGTGAAATGCTGTAGGCATTTTAAACAAGCTGGTCTCACTGATTCCCCCCCCCCCCAGCTGTATGCAGGTGAAGTGTGCTCAAAAAGTCACAATACAATTAACAGAAATATTTACTAATCTATAGGCAAAAGCAAGTTAAATTGTAGTGAAAACACGTCATTTTAATTTGAAATTGATGCAAAATAAGCCTTTATTTCAGCCCCAGGTATTTTAAAGTTACTTTCTACTCCCCTGTGAAACTCTTTATCTTACTTTCTATGGAAGGCATCTCTCACCTCTTTCTTGGACTTCCAGGTTTCTGTCCTTTTTGTTAAAGCCTCTGTGAAGTATGCACTGTTAATTTCTCTCCAAGATAGACAATCTTTGCGTATTGGGTCCATAGAAAGTAATGAAGCTCTCTGGGAAACTGAAGCTGTCAGTTTTTCAGTTTTATTTTAAAAGACGAAATACAAAGTTCAATGTTATTTGTAAAAGATACACATAAATATAGAAAGTATGATCCTAATTTGTTACACAGAAAGTGTGAAAGCATAATCAAAATTTGTAAAATCACAATCCTATATGCACTGCTGTATGAAAAATAAAATACAAAATAGAAAGCGCAAAGTTTAAATGTAAAACAATTTAATCTAAAGTGTAAAGTAATATAAAATACAAAGCACAAAGTGTAAATCTGCAGCAGAACTGTCATGTCATGCAGTGCTATATTGCACTAGGCTTGTCTCTCCTTCACATAGAAATGCAGGGAACGCCTCTTGGAGAAGTATAGCAAAATCTGAATTTTAAAAATGTCACTACTCTTACATTTTAACAGATTAGGAAAGGAAACTGCCATTTTAACTCTCTCCAAGTAGTAACCAGAGGTCAAATGACACCTCAGCCTAAAGGAAAGATTCTCCTATTTTACGTTATTGTGCTTATTGCTGTATAGAGTTGTTTTTGGCTGAGACAGAGCCACAGTTTTAGAGCCCTCACACATTTATGAATCTGGAGTCTGATAATAAGAGAATCATGTGACCCTCAGTTGAAAAATAATTTTCACCTATTTCCAATGAATGGTCACACATAATAGACCCATCCTAAGGGTCTATTACTAACTATCCTTAGGTTCATACTCTAGACATGGGCCCAAGATGAAGAGGGACAGTTGACCCCTTTTCTCCAACTCCATGGATGCCTGGGTATTCTTATGACGCAACCTCTGGGGCCTGCAAAAGTGAGGGGACAGTCAAAAGATTAAGTCACAACTAGATGTGTTTCGAGCAAAGGGTTAAATCCCTTCTGATAGTGTCAATTTTGACAAATTAGTGCCCGGTTTTTAATAATCCTATTAAAAACAAGGGCACTTTAATTCATCAAAATTGACATTTCAAGCGTTTTCTTCAAAAACTTACCTTTTAATACTGAAAGCTGCTCCATCGATTCCCCCAGCCGTCGGAAGCCTCTGCGTATGGAATCTGGCTTCCTTCAATCACGACGTTCCCCCCAGGGGGATTATGGCCGGAGGGAACACCGTGATTGGATGAAGTTGGATTCGTCATTTTGGACCCGCGAAGAGAGCTTGCGACAGGCGGAGGAAACGCTGCAGCGGCTCTCAGGATTAAAAGGTACGTTTTTGAAGAAAACGCTTGAAATGTCAATTTTGATTAATTCAAGTGCCCTTGTTTTTAATAGGATTATTAAAAACCGGGCACTAATTCATCAAAATTGACCTTCACTTTAAAGGGATATGAAACCCAAAATGTTCTTTCATGATTCAAATAGAGCACACAATCTGTTTCTTTTTATGTTAACTTTGATTTATGTTTAAATATTTTTATTGGAATTTTCATAACATATATGCCAAAATAAATAAGGCATTACAGAAAAAGGGCAACAAAAGAAAAAGTACAAAAAATATAAGGCATTGGGCCCCCGGATGGGGGAAGGTTGACAATACAACATCATTCTAATACAACAGTTGCTGCCCGTTCATATAAAGATAAAATAAGAAGAAAAAAAAGAAAAAAATTCAAAGAAAAGAAAAATAGAACAAACCCATCATCAACACATATCCTTTATATAACAGTCTCTTGCCTTTAATTTTATGAAAACTCTTAATAATTGCTTCGCATTTATCAATTGATTACTCCCACTTGGTCCCATTGTAATCAATATCCCCGAGTACCATTTGGTTCCCAACGCTATAGACTAGTACTTTTACTCTATATATGCTAGGTGGTGTGTTTTTCATGATCCAATAGAACCAGATTTTCTCAAATGACTCCCTAGTATTCATGATCCATGAGGCGGATTCATACATTCTAAACGTGTTGTTTATCTTATTCCTTATTTCCATCCATGATGGAACCCCCGTTTTCTAGTGGTAAGCTATAGCTGTCCTAGTGATTGTACACATTATTCTAATGAAAGTGTTAATATGTTTGTTATATTTTTCGTCGCCTATGTGTAACAAAGCCTGTGATATGTTGAGCTCTATCTCCTCATCTAGTATTGTGCTAAGTAGTATTGAGAGGGAATGCCAGATCTGTTTGACCCCCTCACACTCCCACCACATATGCTTAAAGGTACCTACATTTCCACATCCCCTGTAACATAGGCTTGATTTGGCTAATGACATGTGGGAAGTTATGACTGGTGTAAGATACCAGCAAAATGTTGTTTTAAGGGAATTTTCACGTAGATCTGCGCTAATCAGACCTTTGCTAATCGAGCTAAATATGTTCTCCCATGTGCGTTTGTCATAAGTGATGTTAATGTCCTCTTCCCTCTTAAGCATCAGAGAGGACTTTGGGGTATCATTGTTGTCCTGAATAGCTATGTATAAGATTGCTATCGTGCGTTTAGGTCTAGATGCAAAGGAGTACATTTTTTACAGTGCTGTGGGGGGGTGGGGGGTGGATCCTAGTGTCGCCTATATATTTCCGTATGGATGAGGATAGCTGTAGGTCTGAAACCACCTTATCTCTATTGGTGTCAGTTTGTCCTGACTCTCAGTATAAGTCATAATTTTGTTGTTAAGTAGAACGTACGCTACTCTGTACAGCCCTTTATTGGCCCACTTGTCTATAGTAACATGAAGTTCTTTAGGTAAAATTTTTCTAAGTGGGATCATCACTGTTTGTAGAGGTAGTATTTTGTTGTGTGTCGTTATCCATTTCTTAACTTGTCTGGTGGATGCATATGTCGGAGATCTGTATGTAAGTGTACGATTAGTTTGATCACTCCACAAGATGTCATCCACCTGTGGCAGACCCTCTATCTCCGCCTCCACTTTAGGCCAGAGTATATCCCCTTGTCTTCTCCCTATCAGCATTGTTTGGGATATTCTTGCTGCTTTATAATAATCTAACAAGTTTGGGATGCCCACTCCCCCCAGAGTGTTATGATGTGTCAGTGTATTTGATGGAATTCTCGCTTTTTTGCTACCTCTGACATAAGCTATTAGTTCTTTCTGCAGTGTGGACAATTCCAGGGTTTGGATTGGTATGGGCAAAGTTCGAAATAAGTAAAGTAGTCATGGGAAAATGTTCATTTTTGACTGCGGAAAGGCGGCCATACCAAGAAAAGGTGTATCTCTTCCATTTCTGGAGGTTTTGTCTTATGGATTTATAGAGTGGTATGTAGTTATATTTATGCAATAGATTGAACTGTGCCGTCAGTTGTATCCCCAGGTATTTGAGAGAGTTTTACCCAATTAAATTCAAAATTAAGTTCTATGGTTTTCTTAGTATGGGGGGGGGTAGAGCTATTGGTAGTGCCTCACACTTCTCAAGATTAATTTTATATCCTGAGATCTTTGAAAATCTATCGAGAATATTATATAAGTTCGGGAGAGATATCAAGGGCTTTGTGATTGTAACTAAGATATCATCTGCAAACAGGGTAAGTTTGTAGTCATGTTTAGCTATTGTCTGGGGACAAACCTATTCTAGCTGCTAGGCGTTCTATGCAGAGTGCGAATATTAGGGGAGAAAAAGGGCACCCCTGTCTGGTTCCATTCCATATGGGAAATGGTTTAGACCTATATCCTGCCGAAACCACCTGTGCTGTGGGATTAGAGTAGATCGCTTGGATTGCCTTAATAAAGGGACCATCAAAGCCCATATGTTGGAGAACCTTCATCATATATCTCCAGTGTACCCTATCGAACGCCTTCTCCGCATCCAACGATAGGAGCAGAGAAGACGTTTTCTCTCTACCAAGGTGATCTATGATGTTTATCATTCTCCTTATATTATCAGGGGCCTCCCTATTCGCCACAAATCCCACCTGGTCTGGGTGGACAAGTGAGGGTAGTATTGTTTTCAAACGATTGTCCAGTATTTTGGTAAAGATCTTTAGATCCTGATTGATAAGCGATATAGGGCGATAGCTGGAACACAGTTTAAGATTTTTCCCTGCTTTAGGAATAACCACTATTTTAGCTCCTAGTAGCTCCCTCGGTATCTCATGGCCTTCTAAGAGGTGATTACAGAATTTTGTGAGGTGAGTCAGCAATGTCGTACGAAATAGTTTATAATAGTCTCCCGGGAATCCATCCGGACCCACCGCTTTTCCCACCTTTAATTCTTTTATGACCCGTATGACCTCTACAGGAGATATGGGGGCATTCACAATTTCCTTATCTTTCTCAGAGATGACTGGAAGGTGGGCATCCAGTAGGAAGTCATGGGTGTCCTGTGCAGTAGTTTGTGAATGTACAGTCTTGTGCCCATCATAAAGTTGTCCGTAGTACCTTGCAAACTCGTCAACTATCTCTTGAGGAGATGTTGTTGTATTACCGTCTGCCTGTTGGATGAGAGGGATAGCCATGGCTTTATTTCTCTCTTGTATTTTGTGTGCTAAATATCTATCTGGCTTGTTAGTAAATATGAAGTATTGTACTTTCAATTTATGCAGTGTTCTAGTGGCATTCATAGTCAATAAACTAGCTAACGCTGTTCTCTTCGATTGTAAAGTCCGCAAGGTGCCAGTATTGTGTGTGAGTCTATGTACCTTCTCTAAGTTGGCTATCTCCTGATATCTGTTGTCGTTTTTGTCTAATATGTGCCGCCTTTCCCTGAATTAGTAAGCCCCTCAAATATGCTTTATGAGCTGCCCACGTGTAGAGGGGGTTGGAAGCGGTGTTTACATTTATGTCCCAATATTCTCTAAGATGTTTTAGGATGTGTTCCTGGGCTAAGGGTTGTTTGAAACATTGTGGGTCATAAGTCCACAATTTTTCTCGTTTAGTATCTTGTACCCCATCTAATAGTAAAGATACTATGGAGTGGTCAGACCACACACAGGTATGGATCTCAGAGGATAGAAAGACTGGATGAAAAACTTGCTGGCATAAATATAATCAATCCTTGTGTAGATTTTATGGGCGGCAGAGTAATAGGTGATGTCAGTTGTGGTACCGTATAAGGCCTGCCAAGTGTCTATGAGAGTGTGGGATGTAAGGTGTTCTCGTATATATTTAACATCACGGTTATGTTGTTGTTTCTTGTGAGATAAAGCCTCCCGATTGGGTGCTGTGATTGGAGACAGGTCAATGCTAAAATCCCCAGCCAAAATGATCCTATTCTGAGACCATTGAGTCAGGAGATAACATAATTTATGTAAGAACTTACCTGATAAATTCATTTCTTTCATATTAACAAGAGTCCATGAGCTAGTGACGTATGGGATATACATTCCTACCAGGAGGGGCAAAGTTTCCCAAACCTTAAAATGCCTATAAATACACCCCTCACCACACCCACAAATCAGTTTAACGAATAGCCAAGAAGTGGGGTGATAAGAAAAAAAGTGCGAAGCATATAAAATAAGGAATTGGAATAATTGTGCTTTATACAAAAAAATCATAACCACCACAAAAAAGGGTGGGCCTCATGGACTCTTGTTAATATGAAAGAAATGAATTTATCAGGTAAGTTCTTACATAAATTATGTTTTCTTTCATGTAATTAACAAGAGTCCATGAGCTAGTGACGTATGGGATAATGAATACCCAAGATGTGGATCTTTCCACACAAGAGTCACTAGAGAGGGAGGGATAAAATAAAGACAGCCAATTCCTGCTGAAAATAATCCACACCCAAAATAAAGTTTAATGAAAAACATAAGCAGAAGATTCAAACCGAAACCACTGCCTGAAGTACCTTTCTACCAAAAACTGCTTCAGAAGAAGAGAATACATCAAAATGGTAGAATTTAGTAAAAGTATGCAAAGAGGACCAAGTCGCTGCTTTGCAAATCTGATCAACTGAAGCTTCATTCCTAAACGCCCAGGAAGTAGAAACTGACCTAGTAGAATGAGCTGTAATCCTCTGAGGCGGAGTCTTACCCGATTTAACATAGGCAAGATGAATTAAAGATTTCAACCAGGATGCCAAAGAAATGGCAGAAGCTTTCTGGCCTTTTCTAGAACCAGAAAAGATGACAAATAGACTAGAAGTCTTTCGGAAAGATTTAGTAGCTTCAACATAATATTTCAAAGCTCTAACAACATCCAAAGAATGTAACGATTTCTCCTTAGAATTCTTAGGATTAGGACATAATGAAGGAACCACGATTTCTCTACTAATGTTGTTGGAATTCACAACCTTAGGTAAAAATTCAAAAGAAGTTCGCAACACCGCCTTATCCTGATGAAAAATCAGAAAAGGAGACTCACAAGAAAGAGCAGATAATTCAGAAACTCTTCTGGCAGAAGAGATGGCCAAAAGGAACAAAACTTTCCAAGAAAGCAATTTAATGTCCAATGAATGCATAGGTTCAAACGGAGGAGCTTGAAGAGCTCCCAGAACCAAATTCAAACTCCATGGAGGAGAAATTGACTTAATGACAGGTTTTATACGAACCAAAGCTTGTACAAAACAATGAATATCAGGAAGAATAGCAATCTTTCTGTGAAAAAGAACAGAAAGAGCAGAGATTTGTCCTTTCAAGGAACTTGCGGACATACCCTTATCTAAACCATCCTGAAGAAATTGTAATATTCTCGGAATTCTAAAAGAATACCAAGAAAAATGATGAGTAAGACACCAAGAAATATAAGTCTTCCAGACTCTATAATATATCTCTCTAGATACAGATTTACGAGCCTGTAACATAGTATCAATCACAGAGTCAGAGAAACCTCTTTGACTAAGAATCAAGCGTTCAATCTCCATACCTTTAAATTTAAGGATTTCAGATCCGGATGGAAAAAAGGACCTTGCGACAGAAGGTCTGGTCTTAACGGAAGAGTCCATGGTTGGCAAGATGCCATCCGGACAAGATCCGCATACCAAAACCTGTGAGGCCATGCCGGAGCTATTAGCAGAACAAACGAGCATTCCCTCAGAATCTTGGAGATTACTCTTGGAAGAAGAACTAGAGGCGGAAAGATATAGGCAGGATGATACTTCCAAGGAAGTGATAATGCATCCACTGCCTCCGCCTGAGGATCCCGGGATCTGGACAGATACCTGGGAAGTTTCTTGTTTAGATGAGAGGCCATCAGATCTATCTCTGGAAGCCCCCACATTTGAACAATCTGAAGAAATACCTCTGGGTGAAGAGACCATTCGCCCGGATGCAACGTTTGGCGACTGAGATAATCCGCTTCCCAATTGTCTACACCTGGGATATGAACCGCAGAGATTAGACAGGAGCTGGATTCCGCCCAAACCAAAATTCGAGATACTTCTTTCATAGCCAGAGGACTGTGAGTCCCTCCTTGATGATTGATGTATGCCACAGTTGTGACATTGTCTGTCTGAAAACAAATGAACGATTCTCTCTTCAGAAGAGGCCAAAACTGAAGAGCTCTGAAAATTGCACGGAGTTCCAAAATATTGATCGGTAATCTCACCTCCTGAGATTCCCAAACTCCCTGTGCCGTCAGAGATCCCCACACAGCTCCCCAACCTGTGAGACTTGCATCTGTTGAAATTACAGTCCAGGTCGGAAGAACAAAAGAAGCCCCCTGAATTAAACGATGGTGATCTGTCCACCACGTTAGAGAGTGTCGAACAATCGGTTTTAAAGATATTAATTGATATATCTTCGTGTAATCCCTGCACCATTGGTTCAGCATACAGAGCTGAAGAGGTCGCATGTGAAAACGAGCAAAGGGGATCGCGTCCGATGCAGCAGTCATAAGACCTAGAATTTCCATGCATAAGGCTACCGAAGGGAATGATTGAGACTGAAGGTTTCGACAAGCTGTAATCAATTTTAGACGTCTCTTGTCTGTTAAAGACAGAGTCATGGACACTGAATCTATCTGGAAACCCAGAAAGGTTACCCTTGTTTGAGGAATCAAAGAACTTTTTGGTAAATTGATCCTCCAACCATGATCTTGAAGAAACAACACAAGTCGATTCGTATGAGACTCTGCTAAATGTAAAGACTGAGCAAGTACCAAGATATCGTCCAAATAAGGAAATACCACAATACCCTGTTCTCTGATTACAGACAGAAGGGCACCGAGAATCTTTGTGAAAATTCTTGGAGCTGTAGCAAGGCCAAACGGTAGAGCCACAAATTGGTAATGCTTGTCTAGAAAAGAGAATCTCAGGAACTGAAAATGATCTGGATGAATCGGAATATGCAGATATGCATCCTGTAAATCTATTGTGGACATATAATTCCCTTGCTGAACAAAAGGCAATATAGTCCTTACAGTTACCATCTTGAACGTTGGTATCCTTACATAACGATTCAATAATTTTAGATCCAGAACTGGTCTGAAGGAATTCTCCTTCTTTGGTACAATGAAGAGATTTGAATAAAACCCCATCCCCTGTTCCGGAACTGGAACTGGTATAATTACTCCAGCCAACTCTAGATCTGAAACACAATTCAGAAATGCTTGAGCTTTCACTGGATTTACTGGGACACGGGAAAGAAAAAATCTCTTTGCAGGAGGTCTCATCTTGAAACCAATTCTGTACCCTTCTGAAACAATGCTCTGAATCCAAAGATTGTGAACAGAATTGATCCAAATTTCTTTGAAAAAACGTAACCTGCCCCCTACCAGCTGAACTGGAATGAGGGCCGTACCTTCATGTGAACTTAGAAGCAGGCTTTGCCTTTCTAGCAGGCTTGGATTTATTCCAGACTGGAGATGGTTTCCAAACTGAAACTGCTCCTGAGGACGAAGGATCAGGCTTTTGTTCTTTGTTGAAACGAAAGGAACGAAAACGATTGTTAGCCCTGTTTTTACCTTTAGATTTTTTATCCTGTGGTAAAAAAGTTCCTTTCCCACCAGTAACAGTTGAAATAATAGAATCCAACTGAGAACCAAATAATTTGTTTCCCTGGAAAGAAATGGAAAGTAGAGTTGATTTAGAAGCCATATCAGCATTCCAAGTCTTAAGCCATAAAGCTCTTCTGGCTAAGATAGCTAGAGACATAAACCTAACATCAACTCTAATAATATCAAAAATGGCATCACAGATAAAATTATTAGCATGCTGAAGAAGAATAATAATATCATGAGAATCACGATTTGCTACTTGTTGCGCTAGGGTTTCCAACCAAAAAGTTGAAGCTGCAGCAACATCAGCCAATGATATAGCAGGTCTAAGAAGATTACCTGAACACAGATAAGCTTTTCTTAGAAAGGATTCAATTTTTCTATCTAAAGGATCCTTAAACGAGGTACCATCTGACGTAGGAATGGTAGTACGTTTAGCAAGGGTAGAAATAGCCCCATCAACTTTAGGGATTTTGTCCCAAAATTCTAACCTGTCAGGCGGAACAGGATATAATTGCTTAAAACGTTTAGAAGGAGTAAATGAATTACCCAATTTATCCCATTCTTTGGAAATCACTGCAGAAATAGCATTAGGAACAGGAAAAACTTCTGGAATAACCGCAGGAGCTTTAAAAACCTTATCCAAACGTATAGAATTAGTATCAAGAGGACTAGAATCCTCTATTTCTAAAGCAATTAGTACTTCTTTAAGTAAAGAGCGAATAAATTCCATCTTAAATAAATATGAAGATTTATCAGCATCAATCTCTGAGATAGAATCCTCTGAACCAGAAGAGTCCAAAGAATCAGAATGATGGTGTTCATTTAAAAATTCATCTGTAGAGAGAGAAGATTTAAAAAACTTTTTACGTTTACTAGAAGGAGAAATAACAGACAAAGCCTTCTTTATGGATTCAGAAACAAAATCTCTTATGTTATCAGGAACATTCTGCACCTTAGATGTTGAGGGAACTGCAACAGCCAATGGTACATTACTAAAGGAAATATTATCTGCTTTAACAAGTTTGTCATGACAATTATTACAAACAACAGCTGGAGGAATAGCTACCAAAAATTTACAGCAGATACACTTAGCTTTGGTAGATCCAGCAGGCAGTGATTTTCCTGTAGTATCTTCTGGCTCAGATGCAACGTGAGACATCCCAGGACACTCATCTACATGTTTGTAGAAAGCCAAACCAGTACTGAAACGAGAATCAGTAGAGGTAATGGTATAAGAGTATATCGTCGATCTGAAAAGGGAGGTAAGAGATGAATCTCTACGACCGATAACAGAGAACCTTATGAAATAGACCCCGTAGAAGGAGATCACTGCATTCAATAGGCAATACTCTCTTCACATCCCTCTGACATTCACTGCACGCTGAGAGGAAAACCGGGCTCCAACTTGCTGCGGAGCGCATATCAACGTAGAATCTAGCACAAACTTACTTCACCACCTCCCTTGGAGGCAAAGTTTGTAAAACTGATTTGTGGGTGTGGTGAGGGGTGTATTTATAGGCATTTTAAGGTTTGGGAAACTTTGCCCCTCCTGGTAGGAATGTATATCCCATACGTCACTAGCTCATGGACTCTTGTTAATTACATGAAAGAAAAGATATCTGGGAAAATAATTCTGCTGGTGTTTCGTTGGGTGCGTATATATTGCAAAGCACTATATCGGTGTTGTCAATTTGACCTTTAACTATTAGATATCTCCCTTCCTCATCTATGATTGTGGATTCATGTATAAAGTTAAGGGCCGAGTGGATTAAAATGGATACTCCCCTTTTTTTAGTAGAGACAGTTGCATAAAAATGTTGTTGAAAGTGTCTGGACCAGTATTTAGGAACTTGATGTCTAAAAAAATGGGTGTCCTGTAAGAAAAAGATGTTAGCCTTAATATTTATATATTGGTTCATAGCCACTCGTCTTTTAACATCCGTGTTCAGACCTCTTACATTGTGAGAAATCAGTTTAATTTTTGGGGCCATCAGGGTAACTATTGTTTGGAGCTATAGAGCAGCTAAAAAGTATCTTTATAATGCTATTACACCAGGTATCTTTCTGGTGGAAAGCATCTGCTAACCAATCCCATATAGGGTTTGTGGGGAACACATGGCATGTATCAGTGACTTGTGGGTCCAAGCAGAGAATATGTTTGGTTGTGTGGGTATAGTAACAAAGTAACAAACTAACCATAAAAAACAAACATGGTAATTCCCCCGTGAGAGGGTTAAGTAAAAGAACAGATAACATTGAAATATTAAATGTGCAAGTGCTATATATCAGAAACAAAGAATAACAGGTGAAACCCCCTCCATAGGCATATGTTGTCTGCAGTAGACACCCATCCTACCTCTGGGTTGCCCATGAACCTGCATATATCATCATCAATAATCTGGTAGCCCATAAAGGGAGTCCCACAATGCAAACGTTCATTAAACATTACAACTGTAGAAAGTCTTATAGCTAACAACTATCCAGTACAGCTCAGTGGAGAATCTCAAAAAAGGATACTCTGTTCGAGATGGTTAGGCCCTCCAAATATCTTTGGGCCTTCTTCTGTCATCTCCTCACCTCTAGAAGATTTCTGGGACATAAATCTGTATTTCATTTAATTTTGGGACATCTTTTGCCTGTTTTCCATTTGGGTAGAGTGCTTGATTTCAGCTGTGCTTGAGGTTCCAGTTGCAATCCTGAAACTGGCGAATCAGGCATTTTTGGTGTCTCTAGTCCCAATCTTTGACACAGATCCGGAATGTCAGTCGCCTCCTTAATGGTTATGGTCAGGTTGTCCTTTAGGATATAAAGAGCAAAAGGGAACCCCCACCTGTATTGAATCTGTTGCTTTCTCAATAATTGCGTGAGAGGGCGCAGAGAGTTCCGTCTTTGTAAAGTCATTATGGACAGGTCTTGGTAAAATTGAACAACCGACCCTTGGAATTTGAAGGTGGGGGTATTTCTGGATGCCGAGAGTATAATTTCCTTATCCTGGAAAAGTAGCATTTTCACTATTACATTGCGTGGTGGAGCCTCCCCCATGGGTTTAGCTTTCAGGGCCCTGTGAGCCCTTTCCATGGTGAATTCCATATCTCCTTTGTTTCCCGTTATGCTTCTGAAGAGCTGTTGCACGTAGGTGAGCAGGTCTTTACCAGCTACTGTCTCCGGTATACCTTTTAATCTTAGATTACTTCTTCTGCTCCTGTTCTCCAGGTCCTCTAGTTTATCTTTCATCTCTGTGAAAAGGTGTTGATGTGAAGATACAGTTTGCGAAACTCCAGCTATATCCTAAGTAATTGCTTCCGTGTGCTCTTCGAGTGTATCTATTCTGCCTCCCAGTTCATCTATATCTGATCTGATTTCTGTCAGGCTGGCAGTGACTGCCATGTGCATGGAGTTGATTTTGTCCCATAACTTGTCGAAGCTGGTAGAGATATATTGTTTTGAAACTAGGGATTTTAGATCCGCTTTAGTCACAGGAGTCTTGTCTGCGTCTGATATTGTGGTTTCTGAGTCTGAATCCATTTCTTCTTCTTCCACTTCTATATCTGGTTGATCAGTCTGTTTCAATGGTTTAGACAATTTAAAATAGGTGTTCAAGGATGAAGTCTTGCTTTGTTTATCCTTAGCTGATTTTCTGACAGACATGTTGGGCGATACGAAGGTATTCACAGACAGTCTCCGGTGGGTATCCTATTGGATTGAATGGTAGATATTGTCGGGGAGAAGAACAGCCTTGTACAGGATGGGGAGCCACTGGAGATCTTATATGCTGGGAGAGAGGCCCACACCACAGATTCTAAGTTTACATATATATATATGGTACCGAAGTGACTGGAGTATAACAGGGGGTCACTCTGTTGCATTATGAGTGGTATGTTCTAGCAGATTATTCTCCTGAGATCCATAGATGATATCTTTTCTGTGGGACACAGGTTGTCTAGCCTCCAGGGGAAACTCTGGAGTCTGAAAGTCACTAACGTAGCACTTGCACAGTATGTGTCTGAAGTTTAGAAGGCACGCATATTTCTGGGTGTTGTTTGCATCTATTTATTCAAGTGTGCAATGTTTCAGGTCTAGCTCTGCTCCCCAGGGTCAGTGTCCTCATCACAGGACGATAAACGGAAAAGGGGACTCAGGATTTGACCCACCACCACTGAGGATGGCAGGAAAAAGGGGGGGGGAGAGTAGTGCCTTAATATAATTAAGTTGTTGCTGCTGAATTTGGGCTCCCAAAACTGTGGGCCTTAACAGAACTGGTGGGTGAGGCCCTATAGGGGGCTAGTGGTTGTTATATCCCGTGGTGCTATGGATCCACAACTTGAGTATGAGATTTTAAATTTTATTTCCCAACATGCCAGTCCAAGTTCCCAGTGGGCTATAAAATATCTGTGACCTGGTACACTAGTTGCAACCAGCACCGTCTTAATGAGAGCACTGTCCTACAGCAAGGGTAGTGAAGAAAGATGGCGTTTTTTCCCGCCACTGATCTGCCTGCAAATGTGTGATGCTGGTCCTGTAACTTACAGATTAGTACCAATCCAGTGGTGTTTCAGTTGTCAGGTGTCCCAGAGTCTATGGCCCCAATTTAGCAAAGGTCTTGCGGACCTGATCCGACACTGCGGATCAGGTCCGCAAGACCTCGCTAAATGCGGAGAGCAATACGCTCTCCGCATTTAACATTGCACCAGCAGCTCACAAGAGCTGCTGGTGCAACGCCGCCCCCTGCTGACTCGCGGCCAATCAGCCGCCAGTAGGGAGATGTCAATCAACCCGATCGCATTCGATCAGGTTGATTTCCGTCGATTCCTGTCCGCCTGCTCAGAGCAGACGGACAGGGTTATGGAGCAGCGGTCTTTAGACTGCTGCTTCATAAGTTGTGTTTCTGGTGAAACACAGACGTTCAAGCTCTCTACGGAGCTTGTCAAATGGGCCTGCTAGTCTGTTGGTCTAGGGTGTTTGAATGATCGTTTGTTGCTTCGTCGTGAGATAGGGCCTCTGGGGTATTTATAGTTCTTATTAGTCAGAAAGTACCCAAAATATCACCTTTGATGTCTTTATGATGCTTGGCTCTGCTTCTCATCCACCCCTGGTGGGGTAGCTGACACTTTTGTTGGCTTTCTTAGGGCCTGGAGTCCCGAAGTAAGCCGCAGCCTGGACTTTCCGAGAAATTTGCTGGTTCTCTGTTTCTGGTGTATCATGAACCTTCTCAAAAATGTCCCAAATCTGCACCGGACTGTCTGTGTTCATGTATTTTGCACCCAGGTAGTTTTTTTAAGGCAGATTACCTCTGTTATATGCACAAAAACACTTTTAAAAATCAAGATCTGCACAGAGCTTCACAGTGGTGCTGCTGCTCAGGTTGCTGGCTGGCGTCTTTCCTCGTTAACTTTGATTTAACCCCTTAACGACCGACGACGTATGCCATACGTCCTCAAAAAAAAAGCACTTAACGACGAGGACGTATGGCATACGTCGTCGGTTTAACAGAGCACTGGAAGCGATCGAAATCGCTTCCAGCTGCTCTAACAGTATTGCAGGCTTGCCTTAAGGTCTAGGCATCCTGCAATACTGTTCCCGAGTGCCGGGACCGGATTGATCACTCCCCCACGAGTGATCACTTCCGGTTTCGCTCCACGTGGAGCCCGGCAGTGTTTCAGAGCATCGGAAGCAATCGGACACGCTTCCGATGCTCTGCTTGTGTGCTAAGTGCCTCAGTGGGTCGAGGCACTTAGTTAGTTATAAATAAAAGTAAAAAAAAAAAAAAAAAATGCCCTATATAGCCCCCCCCTCCCCCTTCACTAGGCATCCAAGATGGCGATGCCCAGTGCATCATGGGGCCTCTGGGGGTGTCCCTAGCCTGCCTCATCATAGGGGCAAGCTAGGGTCACCCAATCTGAGCCTCCCACCCAAAAAAATAAATAAATAATAAAATACCCCATTTGTCTGATCATGTCAATATTTGTAAATATTGATACTGATCAGTGTGGATCTCCCTCCCTCTCCTTACTTGCGATTTTGTTGGAGAGAGAGAGAGACCTGTTTTTTTGCAGAGAGAGATTTAATTCTTTTATTTGTTAAAAAAAATATAGAACCAAAGGCTCTTTTCAGAGCCATTAACCCCTAGCTTGCCAGTGATCACTATAAATCACTGGCATTAGCATAGCTGCACTTTTTTTTGCTGTCTGTGCATTTTTTTAGGGGTTAATTTTTGTTGTTGTAATTTTTAAAAAATCCAGAGGCTCTTTTCAGAACCATTTAGTTAATTTAATTTAATTTTCAGAGCCATTAACCCCTAGCTTGCCAGTGATCGCTATAAATCACTGGCAGTAGCATAGCTGTACTTTTTTGCTGTCTGTGCATTTTTTTAGGGGTTAATTTTGTTGTTGTAATTTTTTAAAAATCCAGAGGCTCTTTTCAGAACCATTTAGTTAATTTAATTTTCAGAGCCATTAACCCCTAGCTTGCCAGTGATCGCTATAAATCACTGGCAGTAGCATAGCTGTACTTTTTTGCTGTCTGTGCATTTTTTTAGGGGTTAATTTTGTTGTTGTAATTTTTTAAAAATCCAGAGGCTCTTTTCAGAACCATTTAGTTAATTTAAATTAATTTTCAGAGCCATTAACCCCTAGCTTGCCAGTGATCGCTATAAATCACTGGCAGTAGCATAGTTGTACTTTTTTGCTGTCTGTGCATTTTTTAGGGGTTAATTTTGTTGTTGTAATTTTTTAAAAATCCAGAGGCTCTTTTCAGAACCATTTAGTTAATTTAATTTAATTTTCAGAGCCATTAACCCCTAGCTTGCCAGTGATCGCTATAAATCACTGGCAGTAGCATAGCAGTACTTTTTTGCTAGTTTATTTAGTTAATTAATTTAGTTAATTAATTAATTTAATTTAAAAAAATTTAGTACATTTTTTCTGTGACAGATACAAAAATGTCACAGAAAATATATAGTGCTGAGGAGGCGTATGCCATCCTTGCGTCAGAGTCAGATGCCTCTATGTCTGACTCAGACCCCAATTTTGACCCTGCCATATGCTCAGATACATCACTAGATGCAGTCTCAACTGATAGTGATGTATCTGTGGCTGCTAGACCCCCTACCAGCCTCCCTGCTAGCCCCCCTGCCAGAAGGAGGCGTGTTGCTGCCATTGCTGCTGAAGAGTGGGTAACACCTCATCTCCAGAGGCCAGATATCCCACCCTTCACAGCAAATGCTGGCATAAATATAGATGTGGCAGGTTTTAGCCCCCAGCAGTTTCTGGAAGTGTTTCTGGGCGATGATGTATTGGGCAACATTGTCGCCCAAACTAATTTATATGCCCATCAGTTCCGTGCTGCAAAGCCTGGAACATATTTGGCAAAGCAGCAATGGGCCCCCATCAATGTGCCAGAATTCAAAAAATTCTGGGCATTAACCATGCTGATGGGCATCATAAAGAAACCCTCCATTCGCTCCTACTGGAGTACTAGCCCCATCTGCTCTACCCCCATTTTCTCCCAGTTTATGTCGAGGAAGAGGTATGAAATGATTCTGCATTTCATGCACTTCAGCGACAACAGCCTGTGCCCCCCTAGGGAGCATCCCCAATTTGACAGGCTGTATAAAATCCGCCCCCTGATAACCCACTTTTCTGCCAGGTTTGCAGAGGCTTATACACCTGGAAGGAATATATGCGTTGATGAATCCCTAATGAAGTATAAGGGAAGGCTGGGATTCAAGCAGTTTATTCCTTCCAAGCGCTCCAGATATGGGGTAAAGGTGTATAAGCTCTGTGACAGCGAGAATGGGTATACTCAGGCCTTCCGGGTGTATGAGGGAAAGGATAGCCAACTTGACCCTCCAGGTTGCCCAGAACATATGGGAACCACTGGCAAGATTGTCTGGGACCTGATATTACCCCTAATGAACAAAGGGTATCACTTGTACTTAGACAATTTTTATACAAGTGTCCTTTTGTTCAAGCTACTGTATTGCTTTGATACAGTAGCTTGCGGTACAATTAAAAAGAACCGCGCAGGTTTCCCAGGACAGCTTGTACGCACCCGGCTACGAAGGGGGGAGACCTCAGCTCTGCGCCAAGAGGAGCTGTTGGCACTGAAGTACAGAGACAAGAAGGATGTATACCTTCTTACCACCATCCACACAGAGAGGACGGTGGCGGTTTCTGTACGTGGCAGAGCTGAGATCATAAGGAAGCCAGTGTGCATCAAGTCTTATAACCGGCATATGGGTGGGGTTGATCTGGCTGATCAGCTGCTGCAGCCCTACCTAATTATGCGGAAGACAAGGGCCTGGTACAAAAAGGTTGCAATTTACCTAATGCAGATTGCAACCCACAACGCTTTTTTGTTGTTCAAAAAAGCAAACCCCAGAGTTAAAAAGACTTTTTTACAGTTTCAGCTCCAGATTATTATGGGGATTTTGTACCATGATGCACCTGCTCCCCGGGCGGTGATGGGAGAGAGCAGAGTTGGGGCTACCCATTTTATTTTTAAAATCCCACCTACTGCCGCAAAGCAGAAACCACAAAAAAAATGCAGAGTCTGTACCAAGAGGGGGAAGAGAAGGGACACCATATATCACTGTCCTGATTGCCCTGGACAGCCTGCACTCTGCATTGGGGACTGCTTCAAGCGGTACCATACAATGGTCAATTTTAAAAAAAATAAATACATTTGCTGTTATATATATATATATATATATATATATATATATATATTTTTTTTTTTTTTTGGTTATGTTTACAGTTAGATGTTTTTTTGGTTTTTTTACTTTTACTGTGCCAGATTTTTACATTTCACTACTCTATTTTTTTCTAAAATTGGGCCTGTTTTTTTTTAACCAAAACCCCTGTCAAACCTATGCATGGGGGACATAGGTGTTCTCAGGGTGCCTTGCAGAAAACAACCTGAAGTATGTTTTTGTAATAACTCTCCTAAATCATAGTCAAAAAGCAATGTGTCTGTAAAAATGAAAATTGAAAAATTACCACCATACACTTTCTCCAATTTTTTGGGCTAAAACGGTTGCTTCAAAGGCATCAAAGCACACCATATACAATACCTTGGGCTGTCAACATTTAAAAAATATACACTTTGAATGCAATAAATAAAAGTGGGGTATGCGATAGGCCCCAAACTAAAGATAGGCCTATCAGAAGAAATACTCTCATTTTTAATAACTAAAATCACAAGTCATAAAATTGTAACATAACCTTCCCAAAATCCTGGCAAACCTATGCATGGGGGGCATAGGTGTACTCAGGGTGCCTTGCAGAAAACAACCTGAAGTATTCTTTTACAATAACTTACAACAATCTCTCCTAAATCATAGTCAAAAAGCAATGTGTCTGTAAAAATGAAAATTGAAAAATTACCGCCATAAACTTTCTCCAATTTTTTGGGCTAAAACGGTTGCTTCAAAGGCATCAAAGCACACCATATAAAATACCTTGGGGTGTCAACATTTAAAAAATATACACTTTGAATGCAATAAATAAAAGTGGGGTATGCGATAGGCCCCAAACTAAAGATAGGCCTATCAGAAGAAATACTCTCATTTTTAATAACTAAAATCACAAGTCATAAAATTGTAACATAACCTTCCCAAAATCCTGGCAAACCTATGCATGGGGGGCATAGGTGTACTCAGGGTGCCTTGCAGAAAACAACCTGAAGTATTCTTTTGCAATAACTTACAACAATCTCTCCTAAATCATAGTCAAAAAGCAATGTGTCTGTAAAAATGAAAATTGAAAAATTACCACCATACACTTTCTCCAATTTTTTGGGCTAAAACGGTTGCTTCAAAGGCATCAAAGCACACCATATACAATACCTTGGGGTGTCAACATTTTAAAAATATACACTTTGAATGCAATAAATAAAAGTGGGGTATGCGATAGGCCCCAAACTAAAGATAGGCATATCAGAAGAAATACTCTCATTTTTAATAACTAAAATCATGTAACATAACTTTCCCAAAATCCTGGCAAACCTATGCATGGGGGGCATAGGTGTACTCAGGGTGCCTTGCAGAAAACAACCTGAAGTATTCTTTTGCAATAACTTACAACAGTCTCTCCTAAATCATAGTAAAAAAGCAATGTGTCTGTAACAATGAAAATTGAAAAATTACCACCATATACTTTCTCCAATTTTTTGGGCTAAAACGGTTGCATCAAAGTCATCAAACCACTCCATGTATAATACCTTGGGGTGTCAACTTTTTAAATATAATCACATTTATGGAAAACAAATAAATTGGGGTATGTTAAAAGACCCCCCAAAAAAACGATAGGCAAAGAAAATATGTTAAATGTGAAAAAAAATCACAAACACATGTCAGACATTTGGCATTGCACCGCCCAAACAAGCCACCAAACCTATGCATAGGTGGTATCACTGAACTCAGGAGATGTTGGTGACCACATATTGGTGTCTTCTTTGGAAGTAACACATAACAGGAGCTGTGAATCCATGTCTAAAGTACAATGTATGTGAAAAATAACACAAAGAAATGAATACCCAATAGTTTGACAAAGACTAGTGGTTGAATTAGTGTATGGAAAGTGTTAAAATACCTGCATTTGAAATACCCTAGGATGTCTACTTTTCAAAAATAAATGGTTTTATGGGGGTAAATTACATTGGCCGGCTTCAGAAATGTCTTAAATAGAACATGGGTGCATGGGATGTGAAAATGGGAAGTGTAAAAAATGGAATGCGCTTCCTAAAAATAAGGCCTTCTAGCCCCCAGAGAACCCAACACACCTATACATGGGTGGTATCACTGTACTCAGGAGATGTTGTTGAACACATATTGAGGTGTTTTTTGGCAGTAACACATAACAGGAACTGAGAATCCATGCCTAAAGTACAATGTGTGTGAAAAATAACACAAAAAATGACTACCCAAAAGTTTGACAAAGACTGGTGGTTAAATAAGTTCATGGAAAATGTGAAAATACCAGCATTTCAAATACCCTAGGGGGTCTACTTCTCAAAAATATATGGTTTTATGGGGGTAAATTTCATTGGCCGGCTTCAGAAATGTCCCAAATAGGACATGGGTGCATGATGACCGATGTGAAAATTCCAAGTTGAAAAACTGGAATGCGCTTCCTAAAAATAAGGCCTTCTAGCCCCCAGAGAACCCAACACACCTATACATGGGTGGTATCACTGTACTCAGGAGATGTTGTTGAACACATATTGAGGTGTTTTTTGGCAGTAACACATAACAGGAACTGAGAATCCATGCCTAAAGTACAATGTGTGTGAAAAATAACACAAAAAAATTACTACCCAAAAGTTTGACAAAGACTGGTGGTTAAATAAGTTCATGGAAAGTGTGAAAATACCAGCATTTCAAATACCCTAGGGGGTCTACTTCTCAAAAATATATGGTTTTATGGGGGTAAATTTCATTGGCCGGCTTCAGAAATGTCCCAAATAGGACATGGGTGCATGATGACCAATGTGAAAATTCCAAGTTGAAAAACTGGAATGCGCTTCCTAAAAATAAGGCCTTCTAGCCCCCAGAGAACCCAACACACCTATACATAGGTGGTATCACTGTACTCAGGAGATGTTGTTGAACACATATTGAGGTGTTTTTTTGGCAGTAACACATAACAGGAACTGAGAATCCATGCCTAAATTACAATGTGTGTGAAAAATAACACAAAAAAATGACTACCCGAAAGTTTGACAAAGACTGGTGGTTAAATAAGTTCATGGAAAGTGTGAAAATACCAGCATTTCAAATACCCTAGGGGGTCTACTTCTCAAAAATATATGGTTTTATGGGGGTAAATTTCCTTGGCCGGCTTCAGAAATGTCCCAAATAGGACATGGGTGCATGATGACCGATGTGAAAATTCCAAGTTGAAAAACTGGAATGCGCTTCCTAAAAATAAGGCCTTCTAGCCCCCAGAGAACCCAACACACCTATACATAGGTGGTATCACTGTACTCAGGAGATGTTGTTGAACACATATTGAGGTGTTTTTTGGCAGTAACACATAACAGGAACTGAGAATCCATGCCTAAAGTACAATGTGTGTGAAAAATAACACAAAAAAATGACTACCCAAAAGTTTGACAAAGACTGGTGGTTAAATAAGTTCATGGAAAGTGTGAAAATACCAGCATTTCAAATACCCTAGGGGGTCTACTTCTCAAAAATATATGGTTTTATGGGGGTAAATTTCATTGGCCGGCTTCAGAAATGTCCCAAATAGGACATGGGTGCATGATGACCGATGTGAAAATTCCAAGTTGAAAAACTGGAATGCGCTTCCTAAAAATAAGGCCTTCTAGCCCCCAGAGAACCCAACACACCTATACATGGGTGGTATCACTGTACTCAGGAGATGTTGTTGAACACATATTGAGGTGCTTTTTGGCAGTAACACATAACAGGAACTGAGAATCCATGCCTAAAGTACAATGTGTGTGAAAAATAACACAAAAAAATGACTACCCAAAAGTTTGACAAAGACTGGTGGTTGAATTAGTGCATGGAAAGTGTTAAAATACCAGCATTTGAAATACCCTAGGGTGTCTACTTTTCACAAATATATGGTTTGATGGGGGTACATTCCATTGGCCAGCTTCAGAAATGTCCAAAATAGGACATGGGTGCATGATGACCGATGTGAAAATTCCAAGTTGAAAAACTGGAATGCGCTTCCTAAAATTAAGGCCTTTTGGCCCCCAGAGAACCCGACACACCTATACATGGGTAGTATCACTGTACTCAGGAGATGTTGTTGAACACATATTTAGGTGTTTTTTGGCAGTAACACATAACAGGAACTGAGAATCCATGCCTAAAGTACAATGTGTGTGAAAAATAACACAAAAAAATGACTACCCAAAAGTTTGACAAAGACTGGTGGTTGAATTAGTGCATGGAAAGTGTTAAAATACCAGCATTTGAAATACCCTAGGGTGTCTACTTTTCAAAAATATATGGTTTGATGGGGGTACATTCCATTGGCCAGCTTCAGAAATGTCCCAAATAGGACATGGGTGCATGATGACCGATGTGAAAATTCCAAGTTGAAAAACTGGAATGCGCTTCCTAAAATTAAGGCCTTTTAGCCCCCAGAGAACCCGACACACCTATACATGGGTGGTATCACTGTACTCAGATGTTGTTGAACACATATTGAGGTGTTTTTTGGCAGTAACACATAACAGGAACTGAGAATCCATGCCTAAAGTACAATGTGTGTGAAAAATAACACAAAATAATGACTACCCAAAAGTTTGACAAAGACTGGTGGTTGAATTAGTGCATGGAAAGTGTTAAAATACAAGCATTTGAAATACCCTAGGTTGTCTACTTTTCAAAAATATATGGTTTTATGGGGGTAAATTCCATTGGCCAGCTTCAGAAATGTCCCAAATAGGACATGGGTGCATGATGACCGATGTGAAAATTCCAAGTTGAAAAACTGGAATGCGCTCTCTAAAAATAAGAGCTTTTAGCCCCCCGAGAACCCGACACACCTATACATGGGTGGTATCACTGTACCCAGGAGATGCTGCTGAAGACATATTAGGGTGTTATTTGGCAGTAACCCTTAATATTATCAGTAAATGTATTCTTAAATTGCTATTTTGTCAAAAAATCAAATTATTTTTCCCCCCCCCCAAACTTTGGCATAGATTGGTGGTAAAATGGTTGCATGAAAAAAGTCAAAATACCCCAAGTTTAATACCTTAGGTTGTCTTCTTTTAAAAAATATATACATTTGAAGGGTTATTCAGGGATTCCTGACAGATATTGGTGTTACAATGTAACTATCGCCAATTTTGAAAAAACATGGTTTTGAAATAGCAAAGTGTTACTTGTACTTATTGCCCTATAACTTGCAAAAAAAGCAAAGAACATGTAAACATTGGGTATTTATAAAATCAGGACAAAATTTAGAAACTGTTTAGCATTGGTATTTTATGGTGGTTGTAGATGTGTAAGAGATTTTGGGGCTCAAAGTTAGAAAAAGTGCATTTTTTTCATTTTTTCCTCATATTTTATATTTTTTTTTATAGTAAATTATAAGATATGATGAAAATAATCATATCTTTAGAAAGTCCATTTAATGGCGAGAAAAACAGTATATAATATGTGTGGGTACAGTAAATGAGTAAGAGGAAAATTACAGTTAAACACAAACATTGCAGAAATGCAAAAATAGCCTTGGTCCCAGATGGTCAACAAATTGAAAAGTGGTCTGGTCACTAAGGGGTTAAAGGGACATGAAACAAAAAATGTATTTCACGATTTAGATAGAGAATACGATTTTAACCAACTTTCCAATTTACTTCTATTATTTATTTTGCTTCCTTCTCTCTGTATTTTGTTGAAGAAACAGAAATGCATATGGGTAAGCCAATAACACAAGTCATACAATGTGCAACCACCATTCAGCAACTCCTGAGCCTATCTTTATATGCTTTTAAACAAAGGATACCAAGAGAACAAAACAAATTAGATTATAGAAATAAATTGGCAAGTTGTTTAAAATTTCATGTTTTCTCTGAATCACAAAAGAAAAATATTGTGATCCATGTCCTTTAAATCTATACACAGGTACAAGTCCGGAATTCCAAAATCAAAATTTATTCTGAAATCCAAACTTTTTAAAAATTACTATTCCCCCCCTCCCATTTGTAAGTCACAATCCCCTCTGCCTGTTTTTTTGTGTTCTACAATGCAAATAGTCTATATTTATTTAAAACAACAAATCTTACCTTTCTGATTACAATACCATATTATCTTTCTGAAGGTAGTATGTATACAGAGGTATTAAAAAATTATCTAAAAACTACCTTTGGTATTTAAAATGATATAAAACTACCTTTAGGTTACATGTATAAGCTGTATTAGGACATGTAAATATTGCCTAAATGAAGGAACGAAGTGTAATCAATATCTTCCATCTCCTCTCAAAACTGTCCCATTTCAAAGATGCAAATATTCCAAAATCCAAACCTTTTCCCAAGCAGTTTGGGCTTTCTACCTGTTTACAGTCGCCTAGATTTAGAGTTTTGCTGCCAAAGGGGTGCGTTAGCTACGCGTGTGTTTTTTCCCCCGCACCTTTTAAAAAACGCTGGTATTGAGAGTTCTCTGAAGGGCTGCGTTAGGCTCCAAAAAGAGAGCGTACAGGCATATTTACCGCCACTTCAACTCTCAATACCAGCGTTGCTTACGGTAGCGGCTAGCTTGAAAAACGTGCTTGTGCACAATTCCCCCATAGGAAACAATGGGGCAGTTTGGGCTGAAAAAAAGACCTGCAAAAAAGCAGCGTTAAGCTCCCAACGCAGCCCCATTTTTTCCTATGGGGAAACACTTTCTAAGTCTGCACCTAACACCCTAACACGAACTCCGAGTCTAAACACCCCTATCCTTACACTTATTAACCCCTAATCGGTCGCCCCCGCTATCGCTGACCCCTGCATTATATTATTAACCACTAATCTGCCGCTCCGGACACCGCCGCAACCTACATTATACCTATGTACCCCTAATCTGCTGCCCCTAACATCGCCGACCCCTATATTATATTTATGAACCCCTAATCTGCCCACCCCAACGTCGCCGCTACTTTACCTACACTTATTAACCCCTAATCTGCCGACTGGACCTTGCCGCCACTATAATAAATGTATTAACCCCTAAACCGCCACACTCCCGCCTCGCAAACCCTATAATAAATTGTATTAACCCCTAATCTGCCCTCCCTAACATCAGCGACACCTAACTTCAAGTATTAACCCCTAATCTGCCGACCGGACCTCGCCGCTACTCTAATAAATGTATTAAGCCCTAAAGCTAAGTCTAACCCTAACCCTAACACCCCCCTAAGTTAAATATAATTTTTATCTAACGAAATAAATTAAATATTATTAACTAAAGTCTTCCTATTTAAAACAAAATACTTACCTGTAAAATAAACCCTAATATAGCTACAATATAACGAATAATTATATTGTAGCTATTTTAGGATTTATATTTATTTTACAGGCAACTTTGTATTTATTTTAACCAGGTACAATAGCTATTAAATAGTTAATAACTATTTAATAGCTACCTAGTTAAAATAATTACAAAATTACCTGTAAAATAAATCCTAACCTAAGTTACAATTAAACCTAACACTACACTATCAATAAATAAATTAAATCAATTAACTACAAGTACCTACAATTAAATAAACTAAACTAAATTACAAAAACAAACACTAAATTACAAAAAAAAAAAAAGATTACAAGAATTTTAAGCTAATTACACCTACTCTAAGCCCCCTAATAAAATAACAAAGCCCCCCAAAATAAAAAAATTCCCTACCCTAATCTAAATTAAAATAGTTAACAGCTCTATTACCTTACCAGCCTTTAAAAGGGCTTTTTGCGGGGCATGCCCCAAAGAAATCAGCTCTTTTGCCTGTAAAAAAAACACAATACCACCCCGCAACATTACAACCCACCACCCATATACCCCTACCCTAACCCAAACCCCCCTTAAATAAACCTAACACTACCCCACTGAAGATCTCCCTACCTTGAGTCGTCTTCACTCAGCCGAGCAGCGATGGACCAAAAGAAGACATCCGGAGCGGCAGAAGTCTTCATCCTATCCGGGCAGAAGAGGACATCCGGACCGGCAAACATCTTCATCCAAGCGGCATCTTCTATCTTCATCCATCCGACGAGGAGCGGCTCCATCTTCAAGACATCCGGCGTGGAACATCCTCTTCTCCCGATGTTCAATCAGATTGAGCTTGCATTCTATTGGCTGATCGGAACAGCCAATAGAATGCGAGCTCAATCTGATTGGCTGATTGGATCAGCCAATCGGATTGAACTTGAATCTGATTGGCTGATTCAATCAGCCAATCAGATTTTTCCTACCTTAATTCCGATTGGCTGATAGAATCCTATTAGCCAATCGGAATTCGAGGGATGCCATCTTGGATGACGTCACTTAAAGGAACCTTCATTCGTCGTCTAGTCGTTGGGAGAAGAGGATGTTCCGTGCCGGAGGTCTTCAAGATGGAGCCACTCCTCGTCGGATGGATGAAGATAGAAGATGCCGCTTGGATGAAGATGTTTGCCGGTCCGGATGTCCTCTTCTGCCCGGATAGGATGAAGACTTCTGCCGCTCCGGATGTCTTCTTTTGGTCCATCGCTGCTTGGCTGAGTGAAGACGACTGAAGGTAGGGAGATCTTCAGGGGGGTAGTGTTAGGTTTATTTAAGGGGGGTTTGGGTTAGAGTAGGGGTATGTGGGTGGTGGGTTGTAATGTTGGGGGGGTGGTATTGTGTTTTTTTACAGGCAAAAGAGCTGATTTCTTTGGGGCATGCCCCGCAAAAAGCCCTTTTAAGGGCTGGTAAGGTAATAGAGCTGTTAACTATTTTCATTTAGATTAGGGTAGGGAATTTTTTTATTTTGGGGGGCTTTGTTATTTTATTAGGGGGCTTAGAGTAGGTGTAATTAGCTTAAAATTCTTGTAATCTTTTTTTATTTTTGTAATTTAGTGGGGGGTTTTTTTAATTAATTTAGTTTATTTAATTGTAGGTACTTGTAATTAATTGATTTAATTTATTTATTGATAGTTTAGTGTTAGGTTTAATTGCAACTTAGGTTAGGATTTATTTTACAGGTAATTTTGCAATTATTTTAACTAGGTAGCTATTAAATAGTTATTAACTATTTAATAGCTATTGTACCTAGTTAAAATAAATACAAAGTTGCCTGTAAAATAAATATAAATCCTAAAATAGCTACAATATAATTATTTGTTATATTGTAGCTATATTAGGGTTTATTTTACAGGTAAGTATTTAGTTTTAAAAAGGAAGACTTTAGTTAATAATATTTAATTTATTTCATTAGATAAAAATTATATTTAACTTAGGGGGGTGTTAGGGTTAGACTTAGCTTTAGGGGTTAATACATTAATTAGAGTAGCGGCGAGGTCCGGTCGGCAGATTAGGGGTTAATACTTGAAGTTAGGTGTCGCCGATGTTAGGGAGGGCAGATTAGGGGTTAATACAATTTATTATAGGGTTTGCGAGGCGGGAGTGCGGCAGTTTAGGGGTTAATACATTTATTATAGTGGCGGCGAGGTCCGGTCGGCAGATTAGGGGTTAATAAGTGTAGGTAAGGTAGCGGCGACGTTGGGGGGGTTAGATTAGGGGTTAATAAATATTATGTAGGTGTCGGCGATGTTAGGGGCAGCAGATTAGGAGTACATAGGGATAATGTAGGTGGCGGCGGTGTGCGATCGGCAGATTAGGGATTAAAAAAAATTATTAGAGTGGTGGCAATGTGGGGGGGCCTCGGTTTAGGGGTACATAGGTAGTTTATGGGAGTTAGTGTACTTTAGAGCACAGTAGTTAAGAGCTTTATGAACCGGCGTTAGCCCAGAAAGCTCTTAACTCCTGACTTTTTTCTGCGGCTGGAGTCTTGTCGGTAGAGGGTCTAGCGCTCACTTCAGCCAAGACTCTAAATACCGGCGTTAGGAAGATCCCATTGAAATGATAGGATACGCAATTGGTGTAAGGGGATCTGCGGTATGGAAAAGTCGCAGCTGGAAAGTGAGCGTTAGACTCTTTCCTGACTGAATCTAAATACCAGCGGGCCGTAAAAAGCAGGGTTAGGACCCCTTAACGCTGCTTTTGACGGCTAACGCAGAACTCTAAATCTAGGCGAGTGTGTGTAAATATATATATATATATACAGTATATATATATATATAATCGTGCAGCTGTACCTTTAAGTAAACAATACCAAAAAAGTGTTGTGCTGAGCATGTTTAACGTACCTGTTACTAACTAACTACCCCAAATACGCTTTTTATCAATAGCATTTCATTAACATATCTCTACCGTATGTCAGAAATCTTGTCTGCAAATTTAATTGTTTTCCAAACCCACTCCATTGGTATCCTTTGCTCTGTACCAATCCGTTTACAATACCTAGGTTTCAAAATGGCGCTTTAAACACAAAGTTATTGGTTTAAGTATTTTGCACATGCAGTGCTGAAAATAGTGGGCAGGATAACGTGACATCATCGACTAATAAAATATATAACTTTTAGAACGTTATGAAACTTCGTTTTGGAGAAAATATAGGTCAGTAGGTTTTAATTAATGTTTATTAACTTTAATATGTTAGTTGTTTAGCTTAAAAATTATAACAGAAAGTAATCCTTTAAAGGGATACTCCACCCAAATAGTTTCTTTCATGATTCGGATAGAGCATGCAATTTTAAGCAACTTTCTAATAATATACGCCTATTATCAATTTTTCTTCGTTCTCTTGTGATCTTTATTTAAAAAGCAGGAATGTAAAGCTTAGGAGACTGCCCATTTTAGGTTTCGCACCCTGGATAGAGCTTGCTACATTTAGCTACCAATAAGCAAGCGTAACCCAGGTCTGAACCAAAAATGGGTCTGAAAAAGTTTGGGTTTAGAATCCCTTTAACTATTTAATAAATAATAAAAACAAAGATTTTGCATGATTTTTCACCATGCCAGTGAGTTTTTTATCAAGTCCATAGACTTGCAGGGTTAGTATTGCTAAAACCACAAGCTCTAGCAAGTTAGAGTGTACACCGTTTGTACTATACTGTAGTGTCCCTTTAAAGAGCAATGATTTAGCAGAATACACAACAGTGCCTAAAACCTACGCACTGAGATGAACATTGTTCCTAAGAAAGAACAGGAATATGCTAATGCATAGTGAAGTATGCTCTACCCAAATCCAGCTGTTATTTACGTCAGCCAAGATTACGTATATTTTACAAATGGCGAAAAGTAGAGCAAGCACTGCAATGCGTTTCAGTCTGTGACGTCACACAACGGTGTCTGTCCTCCTTACACATAAGCAGCATGAGCTGGCACCAGTTGAAGTGAGAGTGCTGCAAATCTATTTCAGGGTACAGGAACAACGATGTATGGTCTGGGATAAATAATTAAAAGCACTGGATGTATTTTAGTCTATTAATAGGCATTAGAGCCAAAATATCAGAGCATCCACCTTAGAAAGGAAATACTTTCCATAAAATGCATTCAGCCAATTTCAACGAGTCCCCTTTTCACTTCCTGATTATTTATATCATTCCCCCTCCTCCCTCTCTTTAGCCATGTGACATACAGGAAAACATAGAGCCTGGTAGCTTACTGATAAACCGTCAAGCTTCTAATAGGATGAAAAGTCATGTGATTCCGTTTAACCAATCACATGTGCCTTATATTACATAGTATTGGATGTCCACAGGGTCCCAGTTCCGCCGTGTGAGGGTCTCCTGGCAAACTTGGTGAGTCACAGAGACAGGACACGCCCCTAAACTAGAACACCGGGCACACCACCGCATTTTAGCAATGCATTGCCTCCAAGTCCAAGAAGAACGGCATTGTAGACCCTGACATTGTTATATAGAATACGGATGTTCATGAGGACACTGAATGTATAAGTGGAATTATTTACAGACATCAGAAACAGCAAAGTCTAGCATCAATTTACTTATCAATAACCTTTATTATTGAAGAACAAACTCAATTCGTTCTCATGTATATAGACACAATCACACGAAATAATGCGTACATATAAAATGTATTAGTGGGATTTGCTACGTTTTGTGACACTACTAATATTTATTTAAAGACAATCTTTTGAAATATATTTTGTTCTCATGATGTCTTAATCATTATAAATTGCATCTGTACAATCAACAGACAGTGTAACTAAAGGTTGAACCTTGGCAGCCCTGGATCATTAGTAGGAAATAAGTTACAATAATTTTATTGTGCCAGAATAACTATAAAAATACATTACACGTTAACATCCCTTTTGTCTAAACAGATCTGGAATGTTAGTGATATTTTAGATGGAGTATAATTTATCAGTTGAAACGAAGATGCGCTATAACTTCATTTTTAATGTAGCGCTAAAATTCAAATTCCCAGAGCTCCGGCCGCCCATTTAAAAAAAGGATTTTTGTTGTTGAGCTGTTTGAACTGTTCTCCAATCAGCACTCTAGACATACGGCACTTTTGTTGTACCTAGAGCGCAGATTGGAGAATATTTAAAACCGTTAGCTCAACATAAATATTACTTTTGAAGTGGGCGACAGAAATTTGAATTTCAATGCTACATTAAAAAGTAAGTTATAGCGCATCTTCATTACAACTGATGAATTAAACTCCATCTAAAATATCGCTTACATTCCGGATCTGTTTATACAAAGGGGAACGTTTACTAGCACTTTAAAGCAATATGAACCCCAAAAATGTATTCTGTGATACAGAGTATACAATTTAAAAAAGTTTCCAATTTACTTCCATCATCGAATTTGCTTTGTTCCCATAATGTTCTGTGTTGAAGAGATACCTAGGTAGGCATCTAGAAAACTACATGGCAGGAAATAGTGCTGCCATCTAGTGTTCTTGCAAATGAATAACATGCTTGCAAAACTGCTGTCATATAGTGCTCTAGAAATGGGCTGGTTCCTAAGCATACATCCCTGATTTTCAATAAAAGATACAAAGAGAACAAAGAACAATTAAAAATAGAAGTACATTACAAAGTTGTTGAAATCGTATGCTCTATCTGAATCATGAAAGAACAATGTTCATATCCCTTTAAAGACTGCTCCATTAGATGTGGTGTCATTTTAAAGGAGATATTGCATGGTTTTTATACATGGTTGGTACAAATAATTTAATCTTTTCAGCAGTTTATAGAAATACTAGTCCTAAAGCCCGTTCACACGGGCCATTTTTTGCAGTACAGTGGTCCCACCCCTTGCGCTCTCTCCCTCCCCCTCTCTTTTGCTCTCTCTCTCTCCCCCCTCTCTTTTGCTCTCTCTCTCCTCTCTCTTTTGAGCTCTCTCCCCCCTCTCTTTTGAGCTCTCTCTCTCCCCCCTCTCTTTTGTGCTCTCTCTCTCCCCCCTCTCTTTTGCTCTCTCGCTCCCCCTCTCTTTTGAGCTCTCTCGCTCCCCCTCTCTTTTGAGCTCTCTCTCTCCCCCCTCTCTTTTGAGCTCTCTCCCCCTCTCTTTTGCGCTCTCTCTCTTCCCCTCTCTTTTGCGCTCTCCCCTCTCTCTTTTGCGCTCTCTCTCTCCCCCCTTTCTTTTGTGCTCTCTCTCTCCCCCTCTCTTTTGCGCTCTCTCTCTCCCCTCTCTTATACGCTCTCTATCTCCCCTCTCTTTTGTGCTCTTCCCCCCTCTCTTTTGCACGCTCTCTCCCCCCTCTTTTGTGCTCTCTCCCCCCTCTCTCTCCCCTCTCTTTTGCTCTCTCTCCCCCTCTCTTTTGCTCTTTCCCCCCTCTCTTTTGCGCTCTCTTTCCCCCTCTCTTTTGCGCTCTCTCTCCCCCCTCTCTTGCGCTCTCTCTCCCCCCTCTCTTTTGCTTTCTCTCTCTCCCCCCTCTCTTTTGCTTTCTCTCTCTCCCCCCCTCCTCTCTCCCCCCTCTCCCCCACCCTCTCTCTCTCTCTCTCTCTCTCTCCCCCCTCTCTCTCTCTCTCTCCCCTCTCTCTCTCTCTCCCCTCTCTCTCTCTCTTCCCCCTCTCTCTCTCTTCCCTCTCTCTCTTCCCCCCCCCTCTCTCTCTCCCCCCCCCTCTCTCTCTCCCCCCCCCTCTCTCCCCCCTCTCTCTCTCCCCCCTCTCTCTCTCCCCCCTCTCTCTCTCTCCCCCCTCTCTCTCGCTCTCTCCCCTCTCTCTCGCTCTCTCCCCTCTATTGCGCGACAGCACCAGACCAGATCTTTTGCGCTCTCTCTCCCCTCTCTCTTTTGCGCTCTCTCTCTCCCCCCTCTCTTTTGCGCTCTCTCCCCCCCCTCTCTCTCTCTCTCTCTCTCCCCTCTCTCTCTCTCTTCCCCCTCTCTCTCTCTCTCTCTCTCTCTCTCTCTCTCTCCCCCCCTCTCTCTCTCTCCCCCCCCTCTCTCTCTCTCTCCCCTCCCTCTCTCTCCCCCTCTCTCTCTCCCCCTCTCTATCTCTCTCCCCTCTATTGCGCGACCGCACCAGACCATGCCCCCTTCACGCCAGACCACGCCCATTCACAGCCATTCATGTCCGGCCATGCCCCTTCACGGCAGTCACGCCCCTGTTCATGCCCGGCTACGCCCACTTTTGCCGTAGATCAGCTAGGGACTCAAAGGCCAGGTGTGTTTGTCCTCCTGCTGTCTTTACTGCGAATGAAAGCTTCGGACAAACACACTTGGCCTTTTATATTATAGGATAAACATTTTCTCCTTTTAATGGGTGGGGGGGTTCTTATGTCCCCCCAACAACAAAACAGGGTTTTATTCACCCATATCTCCCCATAAGTGACAGAAAGGGGCCCCAAAGACCCTGTTAGAGTTCTTTCCTTTCAGTGAGGTATCTCATGCCCCTGTCATTGGTTGGTGACTGATATAAAGTGTTTGATTGTAAAATTTAGAAAATAATGACTTAGGGCCACATTACGAGTGGGGTTTATTGCGGTTATTTTTACGCGTTGGATTTACATGTTGGAATTAAGCGCAATCACGATTTATTCAAGAATGAACTTGTAATACGAGCGGTACACGATGCGCGAAAAAAACTTACTTCTAGCGGAGTTAGCGCGGGAGTGTTGAATAATCTGGCCCTTAATTGGTACACAGTAAAAAAATTACACAAAAAAACATTTTTTTTATTCTGTTACAGCATGTGGGCTTAGACACCTCAGAGATGCACACAATCCCCCAAATTTTACATGTGAGAAACAAGCCAGAGATTGAATGATTACATACATTTACACAATTACACTTAACCAGTACAAAATGGACACAACAATAGAAACACAAGAAAAAGGTTTTATGGTCTATTTATATAAAGGAAACTTTCAAACACTAAGAGGAAGACACATTTTGGAAAACAATTTAATTATGATATTTATTACATTAAAAAAAAAATAGTGACCAAATATATATACCACACTAATCTTCCACTAATGAAAAAAGATTATTATTCAATCAACCTTTTCACTGAGATCCTTATTCCCAAAAGGCATTTAACGATTTATCAAAAAATACCACTATTTAAAGCCAATATTAACATGCCAGCAATTCAAACATTCTATTAATATGGCTATGCTGCATAAACTATGTGTACATCGATGTGTAAATAAAAAAAAAAAAAAGATAGTAATCTCTGCGCTGAAAACAACTAAAAAGCAGATGGTCCCTTTCCCCTAAAGTGTACTAGAAAAATATAAAGTTAACCCTCACATAGAGTGCGGACAACCTAATACCACTGCACAGAATAAACTGCTTAAATTAGTTACTAAGCAGACAGATACGATACTTCAATTATATAAAAAATAATAATAACACATAAAGGTGAACATATAGCACATAATAGCACTACTTAGACAATATACGTTGATCAGGCGTTTATGAAACAAGATAAGTGCAGTATCAGAACACAGCTTTAAAAACAGTTTTAAAATTCAACAATTAAGAACACAATTACGATATAATGGAAATGATCCGATGACGACCGATTATCAATTAAACAAAGGATTCCACATTGATACCACTGGAAGAGGACACCCAGGTAGCTGGAATACAGAAAGATTCCAATCAACAAAACAGAAAAAGAACCAATCGTAAAGTACAAGTTAGACATCTCCCAGGTATGTCAGCAAACAATTCGTACTGGCGTGTCAATACACTTTCAGATCCTCAGACTACGGAACCGTGCAGGGGAAATCTTTACGCGTTTAAGCCCATCCAGGGCCTTTGTCAAGCTGCAGATGATGGTATACGGAAGGTTTAAATACCCGAACCTGTAATTTAATTGGTTCTCTACATTGAATACATTACTGTGCATATTAGAAGACAGATCTAAAGCTAATTACAGCGTAGCAGTCAATGGGGCCTATCTATCAAGCTCCAAACGGAGCTTGACAGCCCGTGTAAATCACCACAATTTAACCCGATCGAGTACGATTGGGTTGATTGACACCCCCCTGCTGGCGGCCTATTGGCCGCGAATCTGCAGGGGGCGGTGTTGCACCAGCAGCTCTTGTGAGCTGCTGGTACAATGCTGAATACGGAGAGCGTATTGCTCTCCGCATTCAGCGAGGTCTTGCGGACCTGATCCGCACTGTCGGATCAGGTCCGCAAGACCTTTGATAAATTGGCCTCAATGTCGTTAAAAAGGGGCAGAACTTTTAAACAATGTATCGTTCATTTAAACAATGTATCGTTCATTTAAACAATGTATCGTTCATTTAAACAATGTATCGTTCATTTAAAAACATATAAATATAATCTAAAGTATTTTATCTGTGAAATTGTTATAAATACTATTTGGACATAAAAAGGTTACAAATACAAACCGGAACAAATTTATTAAATATGAAAAAAGGGATATTTTTAATTATAAAAAGTTAAGAAATGACAAAATGGAAAAAAAAAAGTTCAAATACATAGATCACATATAGGCGAAATAAAATGTATAGTATACAGATTATTATATACTGGTAACAAACGTATTCAGTATAATTTCACATTGTCTCAATCCTAACAGGAACAAATGTGGACCTAAGTATGTAGTGGAACATCCTCATACTAAAGAGTACATATAAAGAAGGAAGGTACAAATAAAGAAATAACCATCACAGTAGTTTCATTTATCTATACCTTCATCATTACTCAATGAATATATATTTAAAGGGACATAATACTCATATGCTAAATCACTTGAAACTGATGCAGTATAACTGTAAAAAGCTGACAGGAAAATATCACCTGAGCTTCTCTATGTAAAAAAGGAAGATATTTTACCTCACAATTTCCTCAGCTCAGCAGAGTAAGTTTTGTGTAAAAAGTTATACTCAGCTGCTCCCAGCTGCAGGTAAACAAATTTAAAAAAATGAAGAAATGAACAGCAGCCAATCAGCATCAGCAGTGCTGAGGTCATGAACTCTTACTGTGATCTCATGAGATTTCACTTAACTCTCATGAGATTTCATAGTAAGCTTCCTTTACCTGATTGGTGAAATAATATGAGAGTGCACGATGCTAGTCCCTTCAGATGTCCCAGGACAGACACACTAAAATGCTGCTTAGAAATCCTTTACAATGGGAGGTGGCTACTGAGGAACTTTTGAGGTAAAATATCTTTCTTTTTTACATAGAGATGTTCAGGTGATATTTTCTAATCAGCTTTTTACAGCTATGCTGCATCACTTTCAAGTGTTTAAACATTTGGGTATTATGGCCCTTTAATCATTAAGATAGCAGCCTATATCAAAATCCAGATTTAAACCCCCTGGTTGTAGAGTATTTAAATCAAAAATCCAATATGTGATTTGTTATACAATGTAGTTGTGGCAAACAATACATGGGTGAGTCGGAAAGACCCCTGCGTGATAGGATTAGGGAACATATTTGGTCAATTCAAAACTTTAATCTAGAAAGGAACAAAGATTTACCTATAGCTAAACATTTTGCATTATGTAACAAATAAGATTTGAATCATTTCTCATGTGTGGGACACAAAGGTAACTGGAGAGGTGAAAACTCACCAAGGGAGCTTCTTAAGAAAGAAACAAAATGGATTTTTGATTTAAATACTCTACAACCAGGGGTTTAAATCTGGATTTTGATATAGGCTGCTATCTTAATGATTAAATATATATTCATTGAGTAATGATGAAGGTATAGATAAATGAAACTACTGTGATGGTTATTTCTTTATTTGTACCTTCCTTCTTTATATGTACTCTTTAGTATGAGGATGTTCCACTAATACTTAGGTCCAGATTTGTTCCTGTTAGGATTGAGACGATGTGAAATTATACTGAATAAGTTTGTTACCAGTATATAATAATATGTATACTATACATTTTATTTCGCCTATATGTGATCTACGTATTTTAATTTATTTTTAATTTTGTCATTTCTTAACTTTTAATAATTAAAAATATCCCGTTTTTTACATATTTAATAAATTTGTTCCGGTTTGTATTTGTAACCTTTTTATGTCCAAATAGTATTTATAACAATTTCACAGATACAATACTTATGATTATATTTATATATGTTTTTAAATGAATGATACATCGTTTAAAAGTTATGCCTCTTTTAAAAGTTTTGCCTCTTTTAACGACATTGACTGCTACGCTGTAATTAGCGTTAGATCTGTCTTCTATTATGCACAGTAATGTCTTCCATGTAGAGAACCAATGAAATTACTGGTTCGGGTATTTAAACCTTCTGTGTACCATCATCTGAAGCTTGACAAAGATCTTGGACGGGCTGAAACGAGTTTTCCCCTACACGGTTCCGTAGTCTGAGGATCTGAAAGTGTATTGACACGCCAGTACCAATTGTTTGCTGACATACCTGGGATATGTCTATCTTGTAACAGATCAAGTACGGAGGAGCTGCCGACGAGAGGGGTTGATCCACACCTGCATCTTAGAACCTTTCCGGTGTAGGTAAAAGTGTACAAATTGGTTCTTTTTTCTGTTTTGTTGATTGGAATCTTTCTGTATTCCAGCTACCTGGGTGTCCGCTTCCAGTGGCATCAGCGTAGAATCCTTTGTTTAATCGATTATCCGTCGTCATCGGATCATTTCCATTATATCTGAATTGTGTTCTTATTGGTTGAATTTTAAAACTGTTTTTAAAGCTGTGTTCTGATACTGCACTTATCTTGTTTCATAACCGCCTGATCAACGTATATTGTCTAAGTAGTGCTATTATGTGCTATATGTTCACCTTTATGTGTTATTAAATAAAAAAAAATGTATAATTGAAGTATCTTATCTGTCTACTTAGTAACTAATTTAAGCGGTTTATTCTGCACAGTGGTATTAGGTTGTCCGCACTCTATGTGAGGGTTAACTTTATATTTTTCTAGTACATTGTAACAACTTCCAAATAGTTTAAAATACCTATCCTAAAACTTCTATAAAAACACAGTAAAATCAGCTTCTGTAATACAATATGCCTGGGGGAGAGAGCAGTCATAGAAGCATGTACTGTATTAATATATAGCTGGTGCAATAGAGGTTTCATTGTAACTCACATATGGTGTTGCCTAGCAGAACAATATTAACTTCTAATGTGCACACAAACAAAGACAGAGTGGTCTGGAGGTGTCCTGTGAGTGCACACTGGCGAAGTGGTCCTGTAAACAATGTAATATTGGTATTCTGTGTTGCAGCTGGACTTGACAAGCTGTTGATGGCAGAAAGAGGAGAAGATCCCTTGCACAAGGAGAAAAAAGGTCAGCTTCTCTCCCTGCATACTCTTGGTCACAAAGCCCCCTTATTGAGTGCTTTATATGTTTTTATCTTTTATGTAATTAATTCTGTTCTGAAAGGGCAAATGGAACACGAGCAAAGAAATGATTTCACATCATAATCGTTTGATAAATATGTCCTAGAGGAGACAAAGTCCTTAATGTGCAGGCCTTAATTTTATCTGATAGCTGTTACTATTGCTAAGCTTAAAATGACACCCAATTTATCAAAACAGAATGAATAAAGGATGAATTGTTCCTTTGAGGATTAGAACCTACAACAATGAGGTATCAACAGTAACTTATTATTATTAATAACAATAAGATTTTGTTTGTGAAGTACCAAGATATTCTGCAGTGCTTTAGAAGTACAATATATTACTAAAAGAATCACGAAAACAAAACCAAAGGTAAAACCTACTGATGCAGAATGGGTTAAATGCTTGTCTTATATATATATATAAAACCATGTTATAAAACCAGTCCAGAATAGAAGGGACTAAGAATTTGTCTGGCAGAAGATAAACTTACTATTTATATTATCATGAAATGTTTTTGACAGGACAGTGATTTAGCAATTTAGCATAGAAATAAGCTGAAAGGAAGGTGAATGAACCATGGAAGTGGTCTGGCTTGATCACAGAAGTATCAGGAAGGACAGTCGCCTCACAAGATAGTGACTTGCTTAGACTATGCCTTGTGAGGTCTTGCAGTGACCCTCTCATGAAAGTGATGTCACAGGACAGTCACCCACTTATGGAAATGGTTTGGAAAGACCTTCGACAAGGGATTAGGTGAAACAATAACCCTCTAGGACGGGGGTGACAATTTGTGCTCATAAATAACTTTTTTTTACAGGAATATAAAGAAACATTAAAGTTATTTAATAAGTTATAATATATACTAATAGGTTTGGTTCCTAATGAATCCATACTATATATCATCAATTATGCTTTAATTGCTGATATATAGTATGGGTTCATTTGAAAAATAATGTAATGTACTACATTTGCAGCCAAAGGAACCAATCATTATTGTGGCTGCCCAGATGATGAGTGACAGTAGATTTGCTTTGAGTACCACCTTGGGCACTCGTGCCTTAGGTTCACCAACCCTACTTTAGAAGAAGCCATCCAGAAAGGCAGTAACATGATCTGGCCTGGAAAGTCAGGGATATTTTTTAAAGAACTTGTCTGCGAGAGCAGTGATTATTTGTCACATTTTCTTCTTTTGTTCATGTTTTTCTTTGCTCAAAATATTTTTGAAGCATCAAACGCCAGAATTTGAGTATCGTTGACTTTAAAAATGTGATTGATCATAATATCTCATAGAATGCACATGAATATAAAACCCTGGAAATGTAATTTGAAACAAATGTTTATTTATACTGCAAAGTAAACAGGAATACATCTATAAACGTATCCTGTAAGGTGTGAACCCATTCTCATGAATACTTGTGAGTGTGCACAACCATGAATGCATCTTCTAAGGCCCTGCGTGTGACAGTCTTTTGTTTCTGTCTGATCATTACAGGTTTGTTAGTTGCAATCAGCTCATCAGTGGATAAAATCATTTGTCATTTCAATACCAGCAGAAACCTGGTGCAGAAGGTGAGCAAAAAGAAAGACTAAAGAGCTGGGATGGGAAGATAATGGCCTCGATCCAATAAAGATTCTGGCAAGATCAGCTCCATTGAGCTGTTTCTGTTTTGCAATCAATAAATTATATAAAGAAAAAAGAAAAAACAACCTTATTAGCTTGAATGTAGTTGTACACAACAGCGAGACAAGATACTTAACATGGGAATCTTGTCTTTTTTACATCCTGCATGATGAGTCACGGTTTAGGTGAAAAATCCCAACCACGCATCAAGAAGGCCTCAGAACATCCTGTTGGTCAACTTTTTTATTGTGCCTTGGAGATCAGAGACATATCACGTTCTATCCAGTGAGACTACATTAACATAACAAAAAAACATGCAAATATATAAAGGGACAGTAAAGACAAAAGTAAATTTAAATGGATTGGATTTATTTCTGTCATCAAGTTTGCTTAGTTCTCCTGGTATACTTTGTTAAAGAGTAATCCTAGGTGAACTCAGGAGTGTGCACGTGTCTTTAGACATCTGGCAGCAGTGTTTGCAACTATGTATAACATTGCTATAAACATTGTTGCAAACACTGCTGACATAGAATGCCACAGACACTTTATGGCATACGTTTTTGCAGTTATGTATAACTGCTATAAGTATCGTTGCAAACACTGCTGCAAAATGTTTAAAGACGCGTGCACTCTCCTGAGCTCACCTAGGATTACTCTTTAATTAAAGAGTATTACCTATATTTAAAAGAACCATTTTGCAAACATGTTTTTAAAGTATTTCTATGAATCAAGCCCAGTATATGAGGGAGAGAAAACATTAAAGGGTAGGGGTTAGCTGGGGTGGAAGTGAAGGGATAGGAAAGATAAAAGGTAAAGAGTGTATGAAAAGAAGGATTGAGACAGGAGGAGGGTAAAGTTTGATACAAATGAAAATGGAGACAGTAGCACTAAAATGCCTTCGGACACAGTAGATAGTATATAGGTATGATATGAGGGAGGAGAGTAAGTATGCAGAAATGTGTGTGGGAGAAAAGAGTTGGTAGAGATGGAAGACAGAGGATTATGTGGTAGATGATTATGGGGTGATGGATTATGGAAGCTTTAATGGAGGTAGAGGGTTGATGGTCCAGTATATAGAGGAGGAACAATTGTTTAGAGGAAAGACTGATACAGTAAAAAGGAGGAAGGAGTAATTATAATGCAATGGGAGGAAACATATAAATATAGATTGTGATTGCAAATAAGAAACCAGGCCCATCTAGTCTATGAAGACAACAGTATAAGAAAGTATGGGGAACAGCTAGTATTAGGGAAGTGGAGAGAGCTATAGAAAGGGGAGACTGAAATGTGGAAGAGAGAAGGAGCAGTGGTACTATGGGAGATGGTTAGGAGAGGATGATTTTAGAGGAACTAATGGGGAGATGGCGAGAGCAATGGTAAATAATAGGAGCAAGGGAAAAGATGAAACCGGTATCTGCAACAGGGGAGAAAAAATAAAAAAATGGAGCTACTAAGTAAAAAAATAAAAGACGCAATGGTGGAATGGAGTAAGGATAGATAGTAAGAGGAGACACAGAGATGAAGAAGAGAGATGGAACAATAAAAAAGAGAAGAAGTTGTACAAAGACGTAGAGCATTATGGGAGGGAAAGTATTGATACTATGTAGTCAGAATGATGGAAATGGCGATATAATGATGGGGAAAACGTTACATTAAAAAGTAATAAATTAGTTGGGGGAGAAACAATATGTAGGAAGAGAGCGATGAAGAGGGGAAAGGGAGTGATGGAGAAGAGAGGTAGTGAAGAAGAGGAAAGGGGTGATGAATAGGAGAGGGAGTGATAAAGTGAAGAGAGAGACGACAGGGAATGGTAAAGAGAAGAGGATTTTATAGAGAATAAATGAGGTGATGGGCAAGAGAAGCAGTGATGAAGAGGGAAGGATGGTCATGAGAGAATGATGTAGAGGAGAGATTGTGATGGAGATGAGAAATAGCTATGTAGAGTTGGAGAGGAGAGGGGATGGTGATGGAGTAGACAGGGAGTGATGGAGAGGGCAAGTAGTAATGGAGATAAGAGAGGTGATGAAGAGAAGATTGGGGTGAGGCATAGGTTATAAAGTCAATGGAGTACCAGGTACTGTGAGCATTCTAAAGGGTGCATGTTTGAAAATAAGTTGAGATAGGACATTGTGCACGGAATTAAATGCAATGTATGACAATGTTCTTCTTTGTACCAGGCTCGGCTTGGGGACAGCAGGCTGAGTCCAGAACTTGGGTACCTCATTTTGAATAGCCTGTGTCCATCTCTTTATGCACTGCTCAACAATGGATTGAAGCCTTTCCAGAAGGATGTGATCCTAGGCAGGAGAAGGCTGAGTCCTTGGAGTCTAGTGGAGGCCTCAGTCAAACCAGGTGAGCTCACATTGTCTGATGTCACTGTAAGTTATGATTTCCTTGTCACTGGAGATGACGTGTAATTATACAGTTCTAATGTAGTGTCATTGTTAAGCTACTGTTAATGTATACAAACGCTAAGCAATATCTTTATGAAATACTGAAATCAAACTATACACCAGCTCAGAAAATAATTTGACTCATCATGGGGTCAAAACACACACAATGGTTCCAGTTTTTTATTCTAAAAGTAATATGGACATATAGTAAACAGAATTACACGGATCTGTATATTTAAATAAGAGAAAATAAGATGATAAGATTATTTGATTAAACTATAAGTAGACACATACATGGATGATCTACAGATACTTTGGTAACGAGTCAGCAATCTAAACAACTATTGATCAGTGTCACAAGTTGACCAGAGAAACACTACATTTTGGGGTAGATTTATTAAGCAGTGGATGCTGCTTCCTACCCCGATCATTTCTGGTTCACCAGAAACGGAAGTTACAACCGCTGCTCCTTAACTTCTCTGCCACCTTTTAGGTGGCGGACTGCGATCATCCCGATCCGATCAGTATGATTGACACCCCCTGCTATGTGCAGGGGGCGGCATTGCACAAGCATTTCACAAAAAAAGCTTGTGCACTGTTAAACACAGACAGCGTATGCGCTCGACCTTTAATAAATCTACCCCCTACTCTTGAAACTCTGAAACACCTGCAATGGTGCCAGGCACAAGATAGACTTTGGCATTAGATCTGTAAGGCCTCTGGATAAAATATTTTTACCAAATAACTGAACTTACTATACATGCATAGTAGTAGTAGTAGAATATGCCGTTCCCAAAAAATTAATGAGAAACGTGAGAAAGTCCCATATTTCTGTTGTAGTGGTCTTTATATGATCAAAAAAACAATATAAGCAGAACACTGATTTATCTAAAAATTCAGTATTAGGCTATAGTTTATACACTGGTAATTAAAAATAAATAATAAACCTTTATTGACAGTGCTTAGAAGATACTGTCGAGACGATAAACGCATAGAAGTTTCAGTCATGTATATGGAAGATCATCTTTTAAACATAAAAGGCTAGATTATAAATTGAGCACCAAATATCACTTTTGTGAAAGAGATATTTGCGCTCAACCTAGTATTACCAGCGCACGCAAATGTGCGCTGGTATTACAAGTTAGGTGCAATGCGATCCTTACCTCGTGTTCGCATTGCACGAAAGCATTGCGCTCACGAGAGCACGCTTCCATAGAACTTAACGTAAGACACGGCATGAACTGTATGTGTATATACACATATTAATACATAGATATATATTATTATTATCGGTTATTTGTAGAGCGCCAACAGATTCCGCAGCTCTAATATATATGTATATAACTGTATATTCAAGTGATTTACTATTTGGGTTACATGTCCCTTTAAAGTTAAATAATAGCTTATAACAATAGAGAGAGGGGGCATATGTATCAAGCTCCGAATGGAGCTTGATGCCCCGTGTTTCTGGCGAGCCTGCAGGTTCGCCAGAAACAGCAGTTATGAAGCAGCGGTCACAAAGACCGCTGCACCATAACCTGTCCACCTGCTCTGAGCAGGCAGACAGACATCGCCACAATACAACCCGATCGAGTACGATCGGGTTGATTGACACCCACCTGCTGGCGGCCCATTGGCCGCGAGTCTGCAGGGGGCGGCGTTGCACCAGCAGCTCTTGTGAGCTGCTGGTGCAATGCTGAATACGGCGAGCGTATTGCTCACCGTATTCAGCAAGGTCTGGCGGACCTGATCCGCAGTGTCGGATAAGGTCCGCCAGACCTTGATACATCTGCCCCAGAATGTGAAGCATTTGCAGTAAAACAAGAAAAGAGAGGCGCAACCCCACAACAAGGTAGAATAACTTTTAATTTAAGCTAAAAACAGTTAAGCTAAAAACAGTTAAACACACTCACAAGAGGTCTGCAGATACAGTCTGTGTTAGGTTTAACAACCGGGTTATCAGAGTTTTTTTCTCCCACAGTCCAGGATTTGATCTTGCTGAATCGTGTCTGCAGTAGTCCGCCACAGGCTTCGACCCACAACACATTTCGTTTGCTCCTGAGCAAACTTTTTCAAGAGGATTATACTTTTTTTTTTTAAGAGGATAGTACTCTTCACAGTCTACAGGGGGAAACAAATTTAGATACAGGAATGTTAGATGAACAAGATTGATCCAGTTTGAGTTTACATGGGGAGGAGACTGTTTTTACATAGCCAATTTAAACGCCCCTCCAACTTTAACCCAACTTATGCACAGGGAGAGTATATCTCTATGTTCAATGAAGTTGTAAAGGAAGAGTTTATATACTATTTTAAAAAGCATACTAAGAAAGGATTGCTCAAGTATCAGGACAATTTGTCTCATCAGGAAAGAAAGGCATTAAATTAATTGAAACAAGATACTAATATAGCCATCAGACAAGCGGACAAACATTGAGGGATCGTGATCCAAGATAGAGAGAGTTACCTACAAGAAGCATATAGGCTGTTGGGCAGTGAGGATACGTGCATAAAATTGGACAAGGATCCTACTTCTAGGTTTAATCTTGAACTCAATGAATTAGTCTCCAAAAGGAAGAGAATATGGAATTCTCAATACTGAGGAATCCAATTACATCCTTGTATCTTGTCCTACTGTACCTTTGTTTTATCACCTACCAAAGGTGCATAAGGACAGAACTAATCTTCCCGGATGGCCCATTATATCCGGAATGGGGTCACTGACAAGCAATCTGTCGTGCTATGTAGATTGGTTCCTACAGCCTGTAGTGAAAACTATAAAATCATACTTAAAAGATACCACTGAAACTATTAATGTATTTGAGGGAGTCAGTTGGGAGGAGGATTTCCTCTGGATATCGTGTAATGCCCTGTACACGAGTATTCCCCATGTACAGGGAGTTGAGGCTTTTGAAAAGTATTTTTCTAAATGTAGTACCTTACCCCATGCACAAATCAAATTTTTAGCTAAAGGAATTAAGTTTATACTATCCCACAATTATTTCTCCTTCGAAGGAAAGTACTATCAACAAGTGCAGGGATCATCCATAGGGACTTCCATGGCCCCCTCATATGCCAATATTTATATGGCATCCTTCGAGGAGAAATACATTTGGAATAAAAATGTTGTCATGTACCGTAGGTACATAGAAGACATTTTTATCATCTGGAAGGGAGATGACAAGAAAGCAGCGGGTTTTATGGAACATATCAACAATAATATTTATAATCTCAATTTTACTGGCAAAGTAGATAGAAATAAGATAGAATTTTTGGATCTACTTCTGTTTGTGGACAATACCACAAACAAGACTGTAGTCAAAATTTTTAGAAAGACAACTGATAGTAATGGCTTCTTAAATGCCAGTAGTGGACACCTACCTCAGTGGAAATCTAATATACCCCTAGGACAATTTCTCAGAATTCGCAGGAATTGTACATCCCTAAAAGACTTTGAAGAAGAATCCCTAGTGCTAGAAAAGAAGTTACTACAGAAAGGTTATAATCAGGATTTAATTCAAAAAGCAAAAGAAACAAGTGTAGGCAGATATAGGGAAGACCTGTTGGCGAATAAGATCAAAGCCCCAAAAAAATCCTTTAATGAAGAAGCAAAATTTATTACAACTTTTAATTTAGGGACAGGTTTTATTAAAGCCACCCTTAAGAACATTGGAATATTTTATTATCAGACCCAATCCTAGGGACACATCTTGATAAGAACCCTGTTACAATATTCAAGAAAAATAAAAGTATAAAAAAACATATTAGCTCCTTCCAAGTTACGAGCAAAGAAAGAGCCGAATAAAGGCAATTTATTAGCTTGGTGTACCAACAAAGAGGGGACTTTTAAATGTGGGCGCCTGAATTGCTGCATGTGTGGGTTAGTCCAAAAAGGGGATACCTTTAACAATTGGAATAACACAATGGAATATAAACTTAAACAAAGAGCCTCCTGTGTGTCCATGTATGCGGTATATAGTTTGACCTGCGAATGTAAGAAGATCTATGTGGGTAAAACTAAGAGAAAGGTCAAACGCTGAATATATAAACACATAGAAAACATTAAAAATGGGTTAAAAAATCATAGCGTATCAGATCACTTTAAACGTGTGCATAATAAAAATCCCAAGGGTCTATCGCTTAGAATTTTGGAAGTCATCCCAGCATCAGTTGGCAACAGCCAACAAAGATTGATGCGTCTAAGACAGTGCAAGACCAAGTGGATACATTTAGCCTGGCACCTAAGGGGTTAAATATAGACCTGGACTTGCAGGCATGATATAGATATATACTTTTTTGGTTTTCTTCTTTCAAGTTCCTTTTCCTTAAAGTTTTATGAAATGGGTTTTTATAATCTATATGTTTAATTTAGACATTTTATGAAATATTGTTTGTATACATTTGTCTTCAGATTGAAGTGCATATGACATGTAGTTTAGTCATTCTTTTTCTCTGATAGGGTTAATGAATTTTATTTATTTTGCAAATACATTTATTTTTTAATAATGTGATCTTACATAAAAATATTGCCATGAAATTTAGTTTAAAAAAAAAAAAAAAATTCTTAAATTAAATTTTAAAAATTGAATTCCAATGTTAAATTGTACTATGTACTTATGGTAGGATTTATGACCAATTAATGTTTTTATCTATGCATTTTTTCTTGTATCAATTCACCTGTAATTTATATCGCCAAACCGTTATGTTATAGTTAGTACGTATTATGATATTCTCTATTGTTGCTTCCAAAATAGCCTTAGGCTCATTAATTGTTTATATAGTGAGAGGAGAATCCAAGTAATAACGTATAATGAACCTGATATAAAACCAGCAAGGCCTATAAACACGCCTTGTATTACATCACACAAAGGGCTATATCAGTTAGCAACATTGGATTGGTTAAGGACTCAACCAACTGAAAATCATTAATGCCGACAACGAATATTACATCAGACAAATACACTCCGTGATTGGTTATCATACAGATTGAAGGCCATTATAAGCGGGTATGTATTGATTACAGGAGCAGCGGACTGTAAGCAAACACAAATAATCCTTTTGAAAAAGTTTGCTGATGAGCAAACGAAACAAGTTGGGGGACCAGTGAATGCGGCAAACCTAACACAGAGTTATTGCGGATACTTTTTGAACCTCTTGTGAGTGTGTTTAACAGTATTCTACCTTGATGTGGGGTTGCGCCTCTCTTCTCTTCTACTGGAGATTCTTCTAATTGAGAGTGTGGATGGCACAACTCTGAGTTCGGCAGCACCTGACTGAAAGCGGAATAGGTGGACCATATGAATTGACTGATCGTTTTGCCTAAATACAGACTGAATCTATGTCATTAATCCTAGTAATTTGTCCTCAAGGGAGCTGGTAATTTGCAATCATTGTATGCATTTTTTCAAACTTTTTATTTACTTATATCCTTAGTGTTAGTAGTTTAAAAATTCTTTTTTTACTTTTTTATAATTTATCTGTACATTGCTCATAGGTGAGGGATCTTGTGTACAGGGCCGGATTTACATCTCAGGTGCCTGTAGGCACAAAAACCTGAAGCGCCCCCCCCACCCCCCCCACCCCCCCTAGAAAAAAGTGGAAAAAATGAGGACTTTTTTTTATTATTATTTAGGACAACTAAAAATAAATATTAGATGTAAAATTACATTTTCCCTTTTATGGAGATACACAAATACACACACCAATTGCAATATTTGTTGTAATGGAAGCTACACCAAAAATCAATATTCACTTGACTCAAATGGCCATACAATTTCTATTATGTATAACAAAAACAAATCATGTTAAACTTTTAATGCAAAATATTCTAAAGAAAACCCTATTTAAAGGGACATCAAATGTGACAGTTTGCTGGGCATTTTATTATTGCACTAGTGCTTGCAGAGAAGTGTGTTAGCCTCTTGCAAAAGAGTTAAACACATAGTCAATGTCAGTTCTGAGACAGCAATACACATCTGTGCAGACCCAGATGGGCTCATAGGACATGTTTATTGACAAGCCATTAGTGTATTGCTTTTCTGGAGATGACTTTGACTATGTGCTTAACATTTTGTTGGAGTCAAACACAGTTTTGTGTAAACAATAGCAATATTAAAACTAGCAGCATGCAAGCTCATCACCATCAACAACCTGTGCAGCCAGTGGAAGAAAATATAAAATGTAGGGAAAAAAATCTTGTAAACTCTGATATTTTTGGTACAAACACACACAGATGTTACATTTATTTTGTTCTGAAATATAAATATCATATGATGTTGCTCTCAAAGGAAAACATGGAATATTGTAGATTATATGTAATCCAGGGGTCAACAAATGTGTTTAAAATTAGAATTTAGAAATTCAATGGGAGGGGTTTAGTTTTAATCTTTGCCCCTCTCTCCTTCATGGCTCCCTCAACTGCTGTAACATATTCCCAATGAAACACTCGACTTTGTAGGCACCTGGCAGCACAATTCTTACTAAAATAAATGCCCTCATAAAAAAAAAAAAAAAAAAAAAAAAATTTTTTTTTTTTTTTATTATTGACAGGCAGGCGCCCCTCACTGCAAGGCGCCTGTAGGCACATGCCTACTGTGCCTAATGGGAAATCCGGCCCTGCTTGTGTAATTATTGCCTTTTATTGAGAATTTTACTTTCTGAATACCCTCTCCTATTATCTGCCCTACTCATTTAAAATCTTTATCCATCAGCTGCGCTGTGAATATTTTGTGGTTCTAATTTAGAATGTGAAAGTGACACTGAACCCAAATGTTTTTCTTTTGTGATTCAAATAAAGCAGCAATTTTAAGCAACTTTCTAATTTACTCCTATTATCATATTTTCTTCATTCTCTTGGTATGTTTATTTGAAAAGCAAGAATGTAAGTTTAGATGCTGGCCCATTTTTGGTGAACAACCTGGGTTGTCCTTGCTGATTGGACAGCACCAATAAACAAGTGCTGTCCATGGTCTGAACCAAAAATGTGCCTTCTTTTTCAAATAAAGATAGCAAGAGAACAAAGAAAAATTGATAATAGGAGTAAATTAGAAAGTTGCTTCAAATTGCATGCTCTATCTGAACCATGAAAGAAACAAAGTAAAGGGGGGGGGGGGGGGGTTATGGGATAGCGCTAAAAAAGCTGAGAGGAAAATCTGATTAAAATTCAATTGAAATTTATATTTTGGATACTATGTCCAAGGATCTAGTAAAGTAATATGGCAGTATATTATCGCCAGAAAAATAAATGTGTAGCAGCTAAAATGTGTGAAAATAAGTAATAAAGTAGATATCTTAACGAGATTGAGATGATTAAATAGTATAAATATTATAAATCCTCTATATTTCAAGTAATACCTAAATTTTCTGAGTATTCTAAATAAAGGAACAAGATATATTGAATCAGATAATTACAATTTATTTGTTAGCAGTCCGAATATAATATTATGAAAAGAATGAAGATAAAATTAAAAATAAAAATAAAAAGATGCCGGCATCAATAGAATAGTTAAAAAACACTTATAATTAATAAAGAACTATCGCAATATAATTAATAGACACGATGGTATACATCTGAAAGTAACCCACAAATGTATCAAACATTCATCACAAGTGTATAGGGAACTTTGTATCTTTGATAGTTCAAATGATCCGTGACAGATTCAAGTGTATCCTCTGGTTAATATTAACCCAAGAGTGATTGGCAGACGTCCAAATAAGAAAATCGTGTCACTTATATAACAAACTGTTACAGTGTTATTTGCTCTGTAAAACCTGCTCCTGTACTGTGGTCCGTGCAGCGTTCAGCGTCCAATGTAAACCGCCAAAGCAGTGTTTACTTGCTTGTGATGTAACCAGCTCCTGCACTTTGATCCGTTCAGCGTCCAATGCAAACCGCCTAGGCAGTGTTTCCCCGCTAGTGATAGAAACTGGCCTGGGTGAAAGTTCAAACAGGTTCCGTCTGAATGTGCCTATGTTCTAACGGCACAAGTTTAGAATTAATGATTAGTAGGGTGGGTCCGTATGAATAGTTCCTGGGACAGGGATTACATATACAGAGAGAGCACGTATATTAGAACTGCTCAATGTACCTGTCCTATCTACTACCGGTAACACACCCAATACTGAGTTTAATAAATCTCCAATGTCAGTAAGCAAATTCTCATGTCCCTCATGAAAGAAACAATTTGGGTTCAGTGTCCCTTGAAGCATTCTTGTAAATATGTCCATATTGAAGCTTGATTATGCATTGTAATAAATAATATGCACAGTGGAAATTAAGTCTGAGTACTAATTTATGATACTGAATTGTACTCTCTTTTAGGATCAACTAAGGAAACCATACACAATCTGTTCTGTGCTGTCAGCCACCTTTCCCAACTCAGAGATCCCAAAAGGAGGTTTAATGCCTTCATATTCGGTCTACTGAAGTAAGGAGAAACATCATTGAGTTTGCTTGCTCACGTGTGTGTGTGTGTGTGAGTTTGAATGTTGAGAGTTCAATTGGAGGTGAGAGAGCCACAGGGAGTATGTGTTTATTGGATGAGTACACATTTTAGATATGTAGGAGTGGAGGATGCCCTTGGATGTGTGTGTATGTGGGAGGAGAATTACTTTAGTAGTGTTTATATAAGAAAGCTGTGAAGACCACACCAGCAGGAATGTGTGTGTCCTACACTGACAAATAACTTTTTTTCTTTTACATTTATTTGTAGCACAAAACAACTGGATACCTGGATATCACATATGAATCAAAACTATGGTGAGAATGCTGGAAAAAAAAATATATTTATTGAAAACAAATGTATTTATTTTTTATAACCTTCATATGTTTCTAAAATTCGCTGTGTGGATGAGAATTGTAGTATCAGTCTTTCCACTTACCTCAGTGTCATCTAGCTTTTTTTCACCACCCCTTGAGCACCCCCCAGTCCTGTCCTACTAGATCTTAGCATTATTCTTGTAGTGATGCCTTCCACTGTAACTGTACTATCCCCTAGAAACTAAACAAATATTGATATAATTCGATGCAACAGCATTATTCCCTTAGAATGAGACAAGCAGCAATGCTTGACCGTTATATTGCATCTTGTGCTCCTTAAATTATCTCCGACATCACACAGGGAAATTTAACTCACATTTGAGCAGGTATCCCAATGGTGGTGTGGGAGTTACTGGAGAGGTTTAATGTTGAGTCTACCTTCAAATAGCCATTACTTTCGGTTGGGGGAGCCCTTGATTTGGGGTACTTTGATTCATTATTTTTTATGAAGAGGTCACATTGGGGATTCCGTAGGAGGTTCTATTGTGGTGGGTCGGGCCACAATGGGTAGAAGTAGAACCCGAATGTGGGTTCCACAGGAATGGGTGGTTTTGTGAATGAGGGTCTTATGGCAGATAGGTGGTTAATAGAGTCAGGGGCTATTGCAGCATTAGAATTTTAGTTAGGTGGATGTATTGCAGTAGTGGAGCATTAAAGGGATATGAAATCCAAACATTTTCGTTTGTAATTCAGTCAGAATGTACACTTTTAAACAACTTTCTAATTTACTTCTATTATAACATTTTTTTCGTTTTGTTGGTATCTTTTGATGAAAAGCAGGGATGTAAGCTCAAAAACATGCCCATATCTGGAGCACTATTTGGCAAAGGTTTTGCAAGAATGTTATCCATGTGCGAGAGCACTAGGTGGCAATACTATTTTCTGTCATGTAGTCTTCCAGACACCTACCTAGGTATCTCTTCGACAAAGAATACCATGGGAACAAAGCATATTTTTGTATGCTCTGCCTAAATCACAAAAGAAAATGTTTGGGTTTCATATCCTTTTAACATTGAAAGGATAAGGGAGGGGTTCTGAGCTTCTAGGAGGCACATTGTCTTTTAAATGATATCCTGGGATATATGATAAAATGTATGAGAAATGTTATTAAATCCCAGTTTTCACTAGAGAATTGTTTTGGATGTCTGATGGGCCAGTTTGAGTTCTCCAGGGGAAGAGAAAGAGAGAGTGAAAGACAAAGGTAGGGAGACTAAGGGCCCAATGAGCTAAAGTTCTCCGCTCAGGTGAGATGATCTAAAAAGTCTCATCAGTATGGTGAGGTCCCTCAAAACATTTTAGAAACTAGAGATTTACCTTGAGAGGTGTTTATCTCAGATTGCAGGGTTGTCAAGGTAAGGGAGAGACTTCTATATTACAATATAAAGTCTAAATAAATCCCAAATAATTTTGTGTGATTTCTCTCCATGCCAGCAAGTTTTTGATCATTAGGCCCTAAGAAAGAGAAGGGACAAGAAAAGAGAGCTCAAAAGAGGAAGCGAGAGAAATAGAGGAAGAGCGAACAAGAGTGAAAGCAAAAGACAGGAAGGGAAGAAACAAGCAAGAGGTAAAAGGAGAATGTGGGAAACATGAGAGTAGAGTTTGAGGACACGTGGGAAAAGAAAGAACAGGTGAAACAGAGAGAGGGAGAAGTAGCAACCAAGTGGTAAATTCAGAGGGATGAACAAGAAATATACCAGGAGTGTTTGTGCTTTTTACATTTTAAAGGAATTTTTTTACTATTAAAGTTTACCTTTTAATAACAACTAAATAATTAGATAGATTTTGTGAGTAATTACAAATGCTAGCGGAACTATTTGGCATGCAGTGAATTAAATAATAGGGGCAGTACACTGGCTTTTTCCATTTGAGTTTACCCTTTGAAAATCCTACATGGAATGAATTTATGTGGTTAGCAAAAATGCAGTTTGTGTTCTAATGTTCTTTATCCCTTCTCTTACTTTAGACTTGTTCTCCATCTTTTTTGATCCTACCGCATTCCTAGCTCTGGCTTCAGGCTCTAACCCAGAACTGTGTGAGGAGCTGCTCTTGACATTGCAGCCTCTTTCAGCTCTAACCTTTCACCTGGACCTGCTATTTGAGCATCACCACCTTCCCTTGCCAGATCCTTCGGTTTCACCACGGTTGGTTACCCATGGGCAGGGAGATACATGGGGAAGAGCCTCACTACAACATATATTTCACTGGGGTGGACAACTTGCACACAGCCTAGTACACAATGCAGAGCAAAAGAGGTTCCCTGCTGGCAGGGAAAATTCACAGAACAGGTCCACTCTTCATACAGATATTTCACAGGACCAGTCTGCTCTTTCCAGAGATTCCCCACAGGACTCATACTCTCTTCTTAGTGATACCCGTCAAGACTCGCAATCCTCTCCAAGTGACACTCCACAAGATGTGCCTTCTTCTAATAAAATTAAGCATGATTCATCCTCTCCTGATGGAGAAAATACAGATGGCTTATCCCCACCTGTCAGTGAAATCACACAGGACTTATCCTCCCGCACAACAGAAATTCAACAGAATTTGCCATGTGCTTCTAAAGAAGAAGAACATGGTTCATCTTGCTCTCCCAAAGACAACCAACAGGATTTATTGGTCGACAAAAAAAATGCCACACAAGTCTTGTCCCCTTTATCCAGTGAAACTGCACAGGAGTTGATCTCTTCGCTGAGTGATACAATACACAACATTTTGTCTCCACACACTGAAACCCCACAAGACTCAAGCAGTAGATGGTGGGGACATCTTGCCCAGGCTTCACGAGTGTACATGCCCTCAAGCATAGAAACCTTTCCTTTCACAAGATGGAGTAAACTAAGAAGCTGGGGGACACCAGAGAGAGAACAAGAAGCCACAAATGTAAAACAGGAGGGCATCACAGGGAAAGGGGAAACATTTGCAATAACCTCTCAAAATACAACAAAGATTGTGGATTGCAGGGAAGAACCAGCATTGGACCAGTACATTATGGAGTCATCAAGGACTTTCCCCCATACTCACATAGGCCCTACGCAAAAAAATGCATATTGTACCACATATTCAAGCCATATAAAGACTGCTGAATTGCCTCAGAACACTGAAGGATGGGGTTCTTGGTTTGGGCATCTTTTCGGAGCAAATACCTTCCCCAACAAAGAGATGGAAACAAAAAATGTTAAATCCAGGTGAGTTAAAGGAGACAGTAAATATTTACCATGGTAACTGTGAGGATGAATTACTTTGTAGGGGGTGAACTAATCATAGAACATGAAGTAACATTTCCCTCACTTGCTTTCTTCTTAGACGGCCCTCGAGTTGGCTACAACCTAATATTAATGTTTTTGATCTGGTAAAAAAACCCTTGATGCCAGAAAGATTACCTCTACCACAGAAAGCCAGTGGAGATGGGCATCAGAATTCCAGCAAACATGAAAGGTAATCTCCATTATGTATTACGTATATTACAAAGTTACACATGCTATATAAACCAGCCAAGAAAAAGGGATTTCTGTATAAACAAATGTCGTATGGAAATAGTGTCAAATGATTCATGTACAGAAAAAGAAAATAACCTTGTGTTACCCATACATTTATGTTTCATATTTCAGCAATATTTTGGAACTACTCAGTACTTTTTCCCAAGTCATTTAGGGACCTATGATCTAAAGGTCTATGGGCTGGCGAGTTTGCCAGTCCTTCTATTTCCCTGGTGGCATGATCTAAAGCCAGCTTTTATCCTGAAAATGGGGTGTCTCGCTAAGGGGCCTATACTGCATTTTCGTATGAAAAGTGCAAAATAAACTTTGGATTTTAAACAGCATATAAAACAAATAATTGAACCATTCACACAAAAATAAGGAGGAACAATATGTATTGTTAAGGTGCATCAAACATCGTAACAAAATTGTTCACCAGAGATCTTATTTTATCATAAATGTAAAATTTGTAGCCAAATTATACAGGAATAAATCGTATTATCTATGCGTAGCATAAATTGCAATTTAAGTACACTGGATGCGCAAAAAAGCAAGAGATTTGTACTTAAAAGTACAAAATACAAAGCGTAATTTATTTATTTTAAGTAAAATGGGCGGAACATGGGCGTATATACAGTTGTCTCGCTAATCCCAGCATAAATCTGTAAAGATATTCGCACTACAGATCTCACAGTTTTTTCTTTACATCTAAAAGGTGACAAGCTTTTCTCAAAACACTGAAAATACTTATAACCCAAATAGAAAAACACATGCATACCAAATATAGGCAATTGCAAAGTTATAAAAATGTTTTAAATTAAGCTTATAATTAAACAATCAATAAAGCAAACAATTATGTGGCTGGTACATTACTGTTAATTTACAACCTCAATATATTTTGTAAATACCTCTTTTGCTCATTCTTTTATAGATGAGCTCTAGGTACAGTCAAGTCCCAAAAGCTAAACCTAGGAGGTTCATATGCTAATTTCTTAGACCTTAAAGGCCGCCTCTAATCTAAATGCATTTTTATAGTTTTTCAACACTAGAGGGCATTAGTTCACGTGTTTCATATAGATAACATTGAGCTCATGCACGTGAATTTACCACGGAGTCAGCTCTGATTGGCTAAAATGCAAGTCTGTCAAAAGAACTGAAAAAAGGGGACAGTCTGCTGAAGCTTAGATACAAGGTAATTACAGAGGTACAACATGTATAATTATAACTGTGTTGGTTATGCAAAACTGGGGAATTGGTAAGTAAGGGATTATCTATCTTTTAAAACAACAAAAATTCTGGTGTTGACTGTCCCTTTAAAACAAAACTCACTGGGCCCCAGGGTAAAGTCTGTGGCAGGGCCTTTCTCATTTGAACAGCACCCCTCTCATAGCATAGTTAATGAGCATTATATATATATATATATATATATATATATATATACTGAGTGTATATATATATATATATATATACACATATACAACAAGCACATGCATACATAAACACACACACACATATAAAACATATATACATGAACACACACACACATACATAAACACATGCACACATAAATGCATACACACATACATACAACAAACATGCACACATATAAACATACACCCATAAACACAAACACACCCATATATATATATATATATATATAATACAAAAGGGAGAAGAGAAGGAGGTGTATAAGGAGGAGGTGTATAAACTATTTAAACCTACACAGTTAGGGAATGCAGAAAAAAGCAAATCATACATGCATTTAACTTTGTCAATGCCCATGTTGCCATAGGAACCTGACAGCAAACCGCAAGCTCGCGGGTACCTCACGTTCCTATGGCAACATGGGGATTGACGAGTGACATCATCACCGTGTGCACGCAAATGGGGGGCGGTCTTGTGAGAATCAGCGGAATGGCGCGAATGACGGATGCACACCGGTGGGTAGTTAGGTTAGTTTAGAGGGTATATTATGGTGTCTTTTCATGTTCATTGTTTTGTCTGTTTGGCCTCCACTGAAGAAAGCTCCTGCTTTGTATCTGAAGGTTTACTGCCAGATCTTGGATACTACTGCGCTTTTACATTATTGACCTGCAGAGCACAAGGGAATGTTTGCTGTTGGTGTGCATTATTCCTACCTAGCGTGATATATAGAGCTTGTAAGTGAGTGCTGGACTTTCTCTGTGTGTTTTATTAATTTGTTTTGTAATTTTCCCTATGGTTCTTGCACCCAGACCTGTCTGGGGTTAACTGCTTGTGGCTCTGGGGACAGCACAGCTTCCTGTGAGTGCCAGTGGCACCCAGGGCTGAGCATGTTGCAGGGTCATTGGATGTGTACCCGGTCCGGCATGAGAGTGCAGTTCCCTTCCGTGTTTTGTATATGTCTAGGGTGATTACCTATTCCTGTGCACCCTTTTTTTTGTTTTCAGTTTGTTTGGATTTGAAAGCTTGCATTGTGTGGCTGTTTTAGGGTCTCAGGTATTGGAGAGGACCTTGACGTGGTACCTGAGCTTGTCCCATTTGGCCAGATGCGGTGACTAACCTTTCCATTTTTGCTTTTAAATCTTAGCTGAGAGCTTGTAAGTGAGTGCTGGGTTTTCTCTGTGTGTTGTATTAATTTGTTTTGTAATTTTCCCTATGGTTCTTGCACCCAGACCTGTCTGGGGTTAACTGCTTGTGGCTCTGGGGACAGCACAGCTTCCTGTGAGTTCCAGTGGCACCCAGGGCTGAGCATGTTGCAGGGTCATAGGATGTGTACCCGGTCCGGCATGAGAGTGCAGTTCCCTTCCGTGTTTTGTATATGTCTAGGGTGATTACATATTCCTGTGCACCCTTTTTTTGTTTTCAGTTTGTTTGGATTTGAAAGCTTGCATTGTGTGGCTGTTTTAGGGTCTCAGGTATTGGAAAGGACCTTGACGTGGTACCTGAGCTTGTCCCATTTGGCCAGATGCGGTGACTAACCTTTCCATTTTTGCTTTTAAATCTTAGCTGAGAGCTTGTAAGTGAGTGCTGGGTTTTCTCTGTGTGTTGTATTAATTTGTTTTGTAATTTTCCCTATGGTTCTTGCACCCAGACCTGTCTGGGGTTAACTGCCTGTGGCTCTGGGGACAGCACAGCTTCCTGTGAGTGCCCGTGAGCACCCAGGGCTGAGCATGTTGCAAGGTAATGGGATGTGTACCCGGTCCGGTATGAGAGTGCAGTCCCCTTCCGTGTTTTGTATATGTCTAGGGTGATTACATAAGCCTGTGCACCCTTCCCTTGTTCCCAGTTTGTTTGGATTTGAGAGCTTGCATTGTGTGGCTGTTTTAGGGTCCCAGGTATTGGAAAGGACCTTGATGTGGTACCTGGGCTTGTCCCATTTGGCCAAATGCGGTAACTAACCTTACCATTTTTGCTTTTAAATCTTAGCTGAGAGCTTGTAAGTGAGTGCTGGACTTTCTCTGTGTGTTATATATATATATATATATATATATATATATACACATACACACATGTACCCATATAAGCATACTCACACACATATATAAACATATACACAGACACATATAGACACACACACAGATAAACAAACACACATACAAACAGAAATATACACACACCCACTTAAACACATGCACACACACATATGTAAACATACACACACATACACATGAACACATATAAACAAACACACACACAGGGCCAGATTACAAGTGGATCAGTATTTAACACTTGCACGCTAACTCCGCTAGAAGTAAGCTTTTTGCGCGCGTCGGGTAACACTTGTATTATAAGTTGAAAGTAAAAAGTTTTCGCATTCATGCTAGCCTGATGTGCAAGAAGCCGAACTTTGAATATTGCGATCGTGTAAACAAATTCCCCCATAGAAGTCAAGGAGCAAAAAAGTGGGAAAAAACACTGTACTCGCCCACAAACCTGATCGCATATTCGCAAATGCGCTAACCCAAAATGAAAATATGAATATTTCACATTCCAATGTTCTTCACATAGTAAAATTTGTTCTATTCTTAAATACATATTTCTACACAGTATATATCTGATGGTATTTTGGTACAATATATATCTATACCTATATATATGTAAGATTATATATAGGTATAGATATATACAGATATATATAGGAATATATATTCAAAAATACATATAACATATTCTGCTATGTGCAGAACATTGGAATGTGAAATATTTACAATAAATACACAGTATAACACTTTATTAAATATGATTATTGCATAAATATGCTTTTTCATGTTTTAATCTACTTGACTGCAAAGGACAAATGCACTTAAATATATATGTCAATATATGTATACATATGTATTTATGTGTATATATATATGTCTGTAAATACATAAATACACATATAAATACATAAATACATATGTGCACACATGTATACATACCTATTTAGACATGTATATGTATGTAACTCTATGTTAAAGCCCTTTGGCTGCCTTTTTTGTTCCAACACCTGAGACCTCATATATTTGAGCCCTTATAACTTTTTTATGTAATATAATTTTTATCAGAATGTGTTATTATGAGTGTAACTGTACAGTTAAATGTATTTTTGATGTGTTTTGTGAAACATTTTCTCTTGTAAGGTGTATCCAGTCCACGGATCATCCATTACTTGTGGGATATTCTCATTCCCAACAGGAAGTTGCAAGAGGATACCCACAGCAGAGCTGTTATATAGCTCCCCCCCCTCACTACCATACCCAGTCATTCTCTTGCAACTCTCAACGCGCATGGAGGTAGTAAGAGGAGTGGTGAAAAATAGTTAGTTTATTTCCTTCAATCAAAAGTTTGTTATTTTTAAATAGTACCGGAGTTGTGCTATTTTATCTCAGGCAGAGATAGAAGAAGAATCTGCCTGAGTTTTCTATGATCTTAGCAGGTTGTAACTAAGATCCATTGCTGTTCTCACATATGTCTGAGGAGAGAGGTAACTTCAGAGGGAGAATGGCGTGCAGTTTACTCTGCTTGAGGTATGTGCAGTTATAATTTTTTCTAGGATTGGAAATGCTAGAAAATGCTGCTGATACCTGATAAATGTAAGTTAAGCCTGAATACAGTGATTTAATAACGACTGGTATCATGCTTGCTTTCAGGGGTTATACCCTTATAGAAATGCTATATAAAACGTTTGCTGGCATGTTTAATCGTTTTTTATATATGCTTGGTGATAAAACTTTATTGGGGCCTAATTTTTTTCCACATGGCTGGCTTTATTTTTTGCTTAGAAACAGTTTCCTGAGGCTTTCCACTGTTGTAATATGAGTGGGAGGGGCCTATTTTAGCGCTTTTTTGCGCAGTTAAAATTACAGACTGAGACATCCAGTTTTCCTCAGAAGTTCCCTGAATGCTACAGGACATCTCTAAAGGGTCTAAAATCGTTTATTGGAGAAGGTAGGAGCCACAGTAGAGCTGTGGCAATTTGTTGTGACTGTTAAAAAACGTCTATGTCGTTTTTTTGATCCGTTTTTTGAACTAAGGGGTTAATCATCCATTTGCAAGTGGGTGCAATGCTCTGTTAGCCTATTACATACACTGTAAAAATTTTGTTTGTGTAACTGCCTTTTTTCACTGTTTTTCAAATTTTGACAAAATTTGTTTCTCTTAAAGGCACAGTATTTGCTTGTTAACTTGATTTAAAGTGTTTTCCAACCTTGCTAGTCTCATTGCTAGTCTGTATAAACATGTCTGACATAGAGGAAACTCCTTGTTCATTATGTTTAAAAGCCATGGTGGAACCCCCTCTTAGAATGTGTACCAATTGTACTGATTTCACTTTAAGCAATAAAGATCATATTTTGTCTAACGGGGAAGTTATGCCGACTAACTCTCCCCACGTGTCGGATCCTTTGACTCCCACTCAAGGGACTCACGCTGAAATGGCGCCAAGTATATCTAGGGCACCCATAGCGTTTACTTTACAAGACATGGCAGCAGTCATGGATAATACACTGTCAGCGGTATTAGCCAGACTACCTGAATTTAGAGGTAAGCGAGATAGCTCTGGGGTTAGACGAAATGCAGAGCATACTGACGCTTTAAGAACCATGTCTGATACTGCCTCACAATATGCTGAAGCTGAGGAAGGAGAACTTCAGTCTGTGGGTGATGTTTCTGATTCAGGAAGGGTACCTGATTCTGATATTTCTACATTTAAATTTAAGCTTGAACACCTCCGCGTGTTACTTAAGGAGGTTTTAGCTGCTCTGAATGACTGTGACACAATTGCAGTGCAAGAGAAATTGTGTAGACTGGATAAATACTATGCAGTGCCGGTGTGTACTGATGTTTTTCCAATACCTAAAAGGTTTACAGAAATTATTACTAAGGAATGGGATAGACCAGGTGTGCCGTTCTCTCCCCCTCCTATTTTTAGAAAAATGTTTCCTATAGACGCCACCACACGGGACTTATGGCAGACAGTCCCTAAGGTGGAGGGAGCAGTTTCTACTTTAGCAAAGCGTACTACTATCCCTGTCGAGGAAAGTTGTTCTTTTTCAGATCCAATGGATAAAAAATTAGAAGGTTACCTTAAGAAAATATTTAGTCAACAAGGTTTTATCCTACAGCCCCTTGCATGCATTGCCCCTGTCACTGCTGCTGCGGCGTTCTGGTTTGAGTCTCTGGAAGAGGCCTTACAGGTAGCGACTCCATTGGATGACATACTTGGCAAACTTAGGGCACTTAAGCTAGCCAATTCTTTTGTTTCTGATGCCATTGTTCATTTGACTAAACTAACGGCTAAGAATTCTGGTTTTGCTATACAGGCGCGCAGGGTGCTATGGCTTAAATCATGGTCAGCTGACGTGACTTCAAAATCTAAGCTGCTTAACATTCCCTTCAAGGGGCAGACCTTATTCGGGCCTGGTTTGAAGGAGATTATTGCTGATATCACTGGAGGAAAAGGCCATGCCCTTCCTCAGGACAGGTCCAAATCCAGGGCCAAACAGTCTAATTTTCGTGCCTTTCAAAACTTCAAGGCAGGTGCGGCATCAACCTCCTCTAATGCAAGACAAGAGGGAACTGTTGCTCAGTCCAAGGCGGTCTGGAGGCCTAACCAGACCTGTAACAAAGGTAAGCAGGCTAAAAAACCTGCTGCTGCCTCTAAGACAGCATGAAGGAACGGCCCCTTATCCGATAACGGATCTAGTGGGGGGCAGACTTTCACTCTTCGCCCAGGCATGGGCAAGAGATGTTCAGGATCCCTGGGCGTTGGAAATTATATCTCAGGGATATCTTCTGGACTTCAAAGTTTCTCCCCCAAAAGGGAGATTTCACCTTTCACAATTATCTGCAAACCAGATAAAGAGAGAGGCATTCTTACACTGTGTACGAGACCTCCTAGTTATGGGAGTGATCCATCCAGTTCCAAAAGAGGAACAAGGACAGGGTTTTTACTCAAATCTGTTTGTGGTTCCCAAAAAGGAGGGAACCTTCAGACCAATTTTGGATCTAAAGATCTTAAACAAATTCCTCAGAGTTCCATCATTGAAGATGGAAACTATTTGTACCATCCTGCCTATGATCCAGGAGGGTCAATATATGACTACAGTGGATCTAAAGGATGCTTATCTTCACATTTCGATACACAAAGATCATCATCGGTTTCTCAGGGTTTGCCTTTCTGGACAGGCATTAACAGTTTGTAGCTCTTCCTTTTGGATTAGCTACAGCCCCAAGAATCTTCACGAAGGTTCTAGGGTTGCTTCTGGCGGTTCTAAGGCCGCGGGGCATTTCGGTGGCCCCTTATTTAGACGACATCCTGATACAGGCGTCAAACTTCCAGATTGCCAAGTCTCATACGGACATAGTACTGGCATTTCTGAGGTCGCATGGGTGGAAAGTGAACGAGGAAAAGAGTTCTCTATCCCCACTCACAAGAGTTTCCTTCCTAGGGACTCTGATAGACTCTATAGAAATGAAAATTTACCTGACGGAGTCCAGGTTATCAAAGCTTCTAAATTCCTGCCGTATTCTTCATTCCATTCCACGCCCTTCGGTGGCTCAGTGCATGGAAGTAATCGGCTTAATGGTAGCGGCAATGGACATAGTGCCGTTTGCACGCTTACAACTCAGACCGCTGCAACTATTCATGCTCAGTCAGTGGAACGGGGATTACACAGATTTGTCCCCTCTACTAAATCTGGATCAAGAGACCAGGGATTCTCTTCTCTGGTGGATATCTTGGGTCCATCTGTCCAAAGGTATGACCTTTCGCAGGCCAGATTGGACAATTGTGACGACAGATGCCAGCCTTCTAGGTTGGGGTGCAGTCTGGAACTCCCTGAAGGCTCAGGGATCGTGGACTCAGGAGGAGTCACTCCTTCCAATAAATATTCTGGAATTGAGAGCGATATTCAATGCTCTTCAAGCTTGGCCTCAGTTAGCAACTCTGAGATTCATCAGATTTCAGTCGGACAACATCACGACTGTGGCTTACATCAACCATCAAGGGGGAACAAGAAGTTCCCTAGCGATGTTAGAAGTCTCAAAGATAATACGCTGGGCTGAGATTCACTCTTGCCACCTATCAGCTATCCATATCCCAGGTGTAGAGAACTGGGAGGCGGATTTTCTAAGTCGACAGACTTTTCATCCGGGGGAGTGGGAACTCCATCCGGAGGTGTTTGCACAAGTGGTTCATCGCTGGGGCAAACCAGAGTTGGATCTCATGGCGTCTCGACAGAACGCCAAGCTTCCTTGTTACGGATCCAGGTCCAGGGACCCCAAGGCGACGCTGATAGATGCTCTAGCAGCGCCCTGGTCTTTCAACCTGGCTTATGTGTTTCCACCGTTTCCTTTGCTCCCTCGACTGATTGCCAAGATCAAGCAGGAGAGAGCATCGGTGATTCTAATAGCGCCTGCGTGGCCACGCAGGACCTGGTATGCAGATCTAGTGGACATGTCATCCTTTCCACCATGGACTCTGCCTCTGAGACAGGACCTTATACTTCAGGGTCCTTTCCACCATCCAAATCTAATTTCTCTGAGACTGACTGCATGGAGATTGAACGCCTGATTTTATCAAAGCGTGGTTTCTCCGAGTCAGTCATTGATACCTTGATACAGGCACGAAAACCTGTCACCAGGAAAATTTATCATAAAATATGGCGTAAATATCTTTACTGGTGTGAATCCAAGGGTTACTCATGGAGTAAAGTCAGGATTCCCAGGATATTATCCTTTCTCCAAGATGGTTTGGAAAAAGGATTGTCAGCTAGTTCCTTAAAGGGACAGATTTCTGCTCTGTCTATTCTTTTGCACAAGCGTCTGGCAGATGTTCCAGACGTTCAGGCATTTTGCCAGGCTTTAGTTAGAATCAAGCCTGTGTTTAGACCGGTTGCTCCGCCATGGAGCTTAAATTTGGTTCTTAAGGTTCTTCAAGGAGTTCCATTTGAACCTCTCCATTCCATAGATATCAAACTTTTATCTTGGAAAGTTCTTTTTTTGGTAGCTATTTCCTCGGCTCGTAGAGTCTCCGAGTTATCTGCCTTACAATGTGATTCTGCTTATCTGATTTTCCATACGGATAAGGTTGTCTTGCGTACCAAACCTGGGTTTTTACCTAAGGTGGTATCTAACAAGAATATCAATCAAGAGATTGTTGTTCCATCATTGTGTCCTAATCCTTCTTCAAAGAAGGAACGTCTATTACACAATCTAGACGTGGTTCGTGCTTTAAAGTTTTACTTACAAGCTACTAAAGATTTTCGACAAACATCTGCTTTGTTTGTGGTTTACTCTGGACAAAGGAAAGTTCAAAAGGCTTCGGCAACCTCTCTTTCTTTTTGGCTAAGAAGCATAATACGCTTAGCCTATGAGACTGCTGGACAGCAGCCCCCTGAAAGGATTACAGCTCATTCCACTAGAGCTGTGGCTTCCACCTGGGCCTTTAAAAATGAGGCGTCTGTTGAACAAATTTGCAAAGCGGCGACTTGGTCTTCGCTTCATACCTTTTCAAAATTCTACAAATTTGACACTTTTGCTTCTTCGGAGGCTATTTTTGGGAGAAAGGTTTTACAGGCAGTGGTACCTTCCGTTTAAGTACCTGCCTTGTCCCTCCCTTCATCCGTGTACTTTAGCTTTGGTATTGGTATCCCACAAGTAATGGATGATCCGTGGACTGGATACACCTTACAAGAGAAAACACAATTTATGCTTACCTGATAAATTTATTTCTCTTGTGGTGTATCCAGTCCACGGCCCGCCCTGTCATTTTAAGGCAGGTAATTTTTAAATTTAAACTACAGTCACCACTGCACCCTATGGTTTCTCCTTTCTCTGCTTGTTTTCGGTGGAATGACTGGATATGGTAGTGAGGGGGGGAGCTATATAACAGCTCTGCTGTGGGTATCCTCTTGCAACTTCCTGTTGGGAATGAGAATATCCCACAAGTAATGGATGATCCGTGGACTGGATACACCACAAGAGAAATAAATTTATCAGGTAAGCATAAATTGTGTTTTTGTCTTATGTAACAGTTTCTCCTTAACCACGCAGTGAAGTAACTTCGGTAAGATAGAAAATTAATAGTGTAGCGGAAGCACACTGCACTGAGGTGTATAATATGTGCTGCCATCACTTCTTTACCCCCCTAATATGACCTCAGTGCTCAGATCATGACATAAAACAAAGACATTTTGCTAATGCAAAATAATGCAATAGCTAAGTAGGAGATGGGTTCATTCACCCTTGTGTTGGTTGCAGGCTGATTTAACTTAAATGGACAGTCTAGTCAAAATTACACTTTCATGATTCAGGGCATGCAGTTTTTAACAACTTTAAAATTTACTTTTATCATCAAATTTGCTTTGTTCTCTTGGTATTCTGTGTTGAAAACTAAAACTAGGTAGGCTAAAATGCAAATTTTTAAAACCTTAAAGGCCGCCTCTTATCTCAGTGAAGTTTGACAGTTTTTCACAGCTAGATTGCCCTAGTTCATTTGTGCCATAGAGATAACATTGTGCTAACTCCGGTGTAGTTAAAGGGGGCAGTTTGCAGAGGCTTAGATACAAGGGAATCACAGAGGTAAAAAGTGTACTAATATATCTGTATTGGTTATGCAAAACTGGGGAATGGGTAATAAAGGGATTATCTATATTTTTAAACAATAAACATTTTCAAGTAGACTGTCCCTTTAAAGTGAAGAAAACAAGTCGATGCACAGCCTAGCAAACACTGCAGCACTAAGAGCAACTGAAAAGAACACTTACCACAGAAAAACTGCTAGCTTTCTAGACAGAGCTTTTTTTCCCCAGAGGGTTGTTTCTGAGGGCCTGATGATCAAAGATTCTTCTGTTTGGAGAGGAATTGTAGTGCAGACTTCACAGGGGCTGAGTTCACTGAATGATCAAAGAAAAATGGTGCAACTCTCCAGCACTACTTGATCTCTCACATTCCTGTATGTGAAGGAGAGAAGCCCAGTGCAATATAGCACTGCATGATTTGAGAGTTTTGTTACCCTTAGACTTTGTACTTTGTATTTTATATTACTTTAGATTTCCCATTGGGTCCTTTCAGTATTATTACATTCAAGCTTTGCATTTTCTATTTTAATAAATTTAGATTTATATCCAGCAGTGATTTTACTTATTCTGATTATGTTTTGAAGGTTTCTATTATTTTAACAAATTAGTACCATACTTTGTATATTTGTGTGTATCTTTTACAACTTACATTGTGTCACGCCGCGCCGCTCTAGCCGTTGCTAGGGGCGCAGCGCCTCCTTCCCTGCTCGTTGCCTAGGGCTGTGTCGGGTCTGGGGGCGTGTGGCGCTGACGTCATCGCCGCATGCTCCTTTCCCACTCTGATGCCAGACGCTTGTGGCGCGAATCCTACACCTATGTAAGTGTTCCTTGTACGATCTATCACTGCCCAAGTATAGGTGTTACTTTGTGTGCTCCTGGGTGTGATAGATCATACTTTTCTTACTGCCTTATTGTTACACCGCTGCTGAACTCTGCCTGTCTGACTACTCTGCCTTTTAACCCCTAAATTGCTGGATTGATTATTACTGCTGAACTCTGCCTGCATGACTACTCTGCCCCTTAACCCCTAAATTGCTGGATTGATATACTGCTGCTGAACCCTGCCTGACTGACTGCACTGCTTATTAACCCCCTGTTGTTCTGGATTGCCTCTTTGTTGCCGAACCCTGCCTGCCTGACCATTCTAGTGGTTTGCCCTTGGACTGCTTTACTGTTGCCAAATCCTGCCTGCCTGACCATTCTAGTGGTGTGCCCTTGGACTGTTTTGGTGTTGCCAAACCCTGCCTGCCTGACCATTCTAGTGGTTTGTCCTTGGACCAGATACCATTGCCTGACAAGTATGAAGGTACTACTGATTGCAGGGGCTTTATAAACCAATGCAGGCTGCACTTCCGCAATGATCCTCACACCTTTCAGTCTCACCAGTCAAGGGTCACCTTTATCATTTCCTTACTGAAAAACAAGGCCCTAGCCTGGGTCTCTCCCCTTTTGGAACAGAACGCTACACTCATGCATGATGCTGATGAGTTCATTTCTGCTTTATCTTCTATGTTTGGGTTTTCTGGCCATACCTCTGCTGCAGAATATTCTCTCCTGGATCTCTGCCAGGACAACTGTGAGAACTGTGGCACAATTTGCCATCGAGTTTTGCACCTTGGCACGTGAAACCACTTGGGATGGCAGTGCTCTCAAAGCAGCCTTTAGGAGGGGTCTGCATGAACGCATCAAAGATGAACTCACTTATCGTGATATTTCTTCTTCTTTGGATGACTTTATAAGGCTTTGTATCAGTCTGGACTCTCACTTTCAGGAGAGACAAGCCGAGAGAGACAGAACAAGGAGGGTCCTTCCCTCCCGTCCTCTTGTTCGCCCAGTTTTGGCAGCATCTGCTACCCCTTCAGCAGTTCCAGTTACCTCAGTGGCGGAACCCATGGATCTTTCCTCCTTCAAACCTTCAGAGTCTGAAAGACAGAGAAGAAGGAGACTGAGACTATGCTTTTATTGTGGATCTAACTCCCACCAACTAAAGAACTGTGACATTCGGCCGGGAAAAGCCAATGCTTAGGGGATAACACAGGGGTACCTCTAAGCATGATCTCAACTAAATCCCCTCACTCCTCTCAGATCCTGGTACCTGTTACCCTTATCTTCCTTCAGAATACTGTCCACACTCAAGCCTTCATTGATTCAGGGGCAGCTGGGAACTTCCTGGATCACCGTTTCATAATTCAAGCTGGCTTGCCTCTTCTGCAGAAAAGACATTGTCTCAAAATAACTTCTCTGGATGTAACCCCCCTTGGTTCAGGCTTGATCCATTTTGAGTCAGCACCCCTGAACCTGACTGTGGGGGTCCTTTACACCGAACAGCTGCAGTTTGAGGTCATTCATTCCCCAGCACAGCCTGTCATCCTTGGTCTTCCTTGGCTTCTTATACACAATACACAGTTCAACTGGGCTGAAAGACAACTGGCCTCCTGGGTTACCTCCTGTTTCCACTCCTGCCTTGCTAAAGTCATTCCTCTGCCCCATATCCCCATAGCCAGTATACAGACTCCTTCTAACCTTCCTTCAGTATACACAGACTTTGCGGATGTGTTTGAGAAAAAAGCAGCCGATGTGCTGCCACCCCACCGTCCTTATAACTGCAAGATCGACCTCTTTCCTGGAGCCCCACTTCCTAAAGGGAGGACTTATCCACTCTCCAAATCTGAAACTAAAACCATGGAGGAGTACATCCAAGATAACCTAGCTAATGGTTTCATTCGCCCTTCCTCCTCTCCTGCTGGGGCAGGCTTCTTTTTTGTCAGTAAGAAGGATGGCGGGCTCAGACCGTGCACCGACTACAAGGTCTTGAACAACATAACCATCAAGAATTGCTATCCCATACCATTAATCACCGAACTGTATGACTCACTCCAGGATGCTCGCTTTTTCACCAAATTGGACTTGCATGGTGCATACAATCTGATTCGTATCTTTTCAGGCCACAAATGGAAGACCGCCTTCAACACAAGATCTGGGCATTACGAATACCTTGTAATCTATCTGGATAACATCCTTGTTTTCTCTTCCAATTTGGAGGAACATCATAGACGCGTGAGACAGGTGCTTCTATGTCTCAGAGACAATTCTTTGATAGCCAAGCTAGAAAAATGTGAGTTTGATCAAGTTCAGATCCAATTCCTTGGTTATGTCATCACGAAAGAGGGTTTTGCCATGGATCCTGCTAAACTCACCGCAGTTCTGGAATGGCCTCAACCTACTTCTCTAAAGGAATTACAGAGGTTCTTGGGGTTCTCCAATTATTACCACAAGTTTATAAAGAAACAGTCGCTTCTCTCACTGAATTAACAAAACGGAACAAAGACTGTATACATTGGTCTCCCGAAGCCATAAGTGCCTTCTCTAGTCTGAAAAAGGCTTTCTGTTCTGCTCCTGTGCTCCGCCATCCTGATCCTGACCTACAGTTCACTTTAGAGGTTGATGCCTCCGAGATAGGGGCTGGAGCAGTTCTTACCCAAAGGGATCCTTTGACTTCCAAGTCACACCCTGTAGCCTTTTTCTCTAAACACTTTACTCCTGCTGAGAGGAACTACGATGTGGGTAATCGTGAACTCTTAGCCATTAAGATGGCTTTGACCAAATGGCATCATTGGTTAGAGGGCACCACCAATCCCATTCAGATTCTCAACGACCACAAGAATCTGACTTACCTAGAGACTGCTCATCGACTCAATCCTCGACAGGCCAGGTGGGCCTTGTTCTTTTCCAATTTTAACTTTGTGGTCTCTTATCTTACTGGGACCAAGAACAAGAAGGCAGACGCCCTTTCCCTTCAGTTCCCTCACTCAAGTGACTCCTCTGAAGCTCCTATTGAACACATCATACCCCCCTCCTGTGTGGTTGCTCAACTAAACAACACCCTTCTGCAAATATTGCAATGTGCCAAGTCTAGTTAACCTCCTGGAGCCCCCGTGGCTTTTGATATCTTCTTTGTACCTCTGAACCTATGCATCCCTGTGCTAGCCTGGGCTCATGACAGCAAACTCTCAGGACATCCTGGTTTGACTAGGACTTTCAAGCGTCTTTCCCAACATGTATGGTGGCCTACTATGAAGTCTGACGCTCAGGATTATGTGAAGGCCTGCACAACTTGTGCTGCCAATAAGACTCCCAGATCTTTGCCTCCTGGCTTGCTCCAACCATTGTCCATTCCCAAACAACCATGGACACACATAACAATGGATTTCATTGTGGACCTTCCTCCTTCTGACCACCATACAGTTATCTGGGTTGTGGAGGATCGCTTTTCCAGACTTGCTCATTTTGTACCCCTAATCAAACTGCCTTCTGTCCAAGAATTATCGTCTCTCTTTCTTTTGCATGTGGTACGACTTCATGGCATTCCTGTGAATATCGTTTCCGACAGAGGTCCACAGTTCATGTCTGCCTTTTTGGAGAGCCTTTTGTAAGTTGATTGGAACCACTGTTTCCTTGTCTTCTGGCTACGATCCTCAAACCAACGGACTAACTGAAAGAGCAAACCAGGATCTTGAAACCTACCTTAGAGCCTTTGTCAACGTTCGCCATACCAACTGGTCTGAGTTGTTACCCCTAGCTGAGCTGGCAAGAAACACTCATTGGCACTCTTTGATGTTCTCCATTTCAAGCTGCAGCAGGGTATCAACCTTGTGTCTTCCCTCTTTCTACTCAGTCCACTGGGGTTACTGCTGCAGACCGACACGTCACTAGACTCACCACTCATTGGTAATGTATTCGCTCTCAGCTACGTTCAGCTGTCTCTAGATTTAAGAAGTTTGCTGATCGTCATAGAGCTTCTGTACGAGCCATCCCAGTGGGTGAACGTGTTTGGATCTCTACTCGACACATTCGTCTACGTCAACCCTGTCACAAATTGGGGCCTAGGTTTATCGGCTCTTACAAGGTCCTGAAAAGACTGTCTTCTGTTGCCTACAAAGTGGCCTTGCCCAAAACCCTACACATACACCCAGTCTTCCACATCTCACTACTCAAACCTTACATCAAGAACAGATATACCCGTCTCCAAGCTCCTCCTCCTCTGCTCCTGGTCCGTGGTGACCCTGTATATGAAGTAGCTAAGATCCTGGACTCCAGATACAGATGCAGTCATCTGCAGTATCTGATACATTGGAAGGGTAACACAGTCCAAAGAACGCAGCAGCACTCACCACTTATGCAAAAAGTTCAATCTTTATTAGGATATTCAAAGAAGAAAAGACCTCTAGTCCTTAGTAATGTCAATACATAAATGCAGGTAACACACCTTGATATAGGGATGGGGGTTAAAAAAACCACACCTACTAATTAACAATTTAACTGTGAATACACAAACATTCCTACAGTGTAACCTGTCCTGAAAGAGGATGCGCCATCTAGTGATAGATATACAATAATACATGTTAAAAAGTAACTATTACACATTGTTGCAGAAAAAAATAGCAACATTACAGAGTATTAGATACAGAAACCAATTTATAAAGTTTAAAGAAAACATTTAAAGAAAAACAGATAGATCATATTCTTTATTCATACCAATTGGGGCCATGGTTTCCAATTTATTAATCCAAAATACCTCCTTCTGTTTTAGAGAAAGCTCTCTATTGCCTCCCCTTCTTGGTAAATTAATGTGGTCAATTATTTGAAACCTAAGTTGACATACCCTATGGCCTGCCTGAATATAGTGTTCTGCTACTGGATTTTTTATTTTACCATTTCTAATATCAGACCTATGTTCACATATTCTCTCGCGGACCATCCTAGTGGTCTCTCCAATATAGCTCCGCCCACATGGGCATTTAATCATGTAGATGGCAAAAGTAGTGTTACATGTAAATAGACCCCTGATGTTATATTTCTTGCCTGTGCGTGGATGATAGAAAAATTTACCCTTTACCATACTATTGCAACTAGCACAGCCTAAACATGGGTAACACCCCATATTTTTATCTAAAATGTAACTCTGCACTTTAGTTTTAGAAGTACCTATATCAGCCTTAATTAACCTATCTCTAAGGTTCTTACTTCTCTTATAAGCCGGCATAAAGCCTGACTGAAACTCAGTCACATGGGGATTACATTGGCTCAATATATGCCAGTGTCTCCTAAGAATAGAGTTAATATTGCTGCTTAATGAATTAAACTTTGTAACAAAAACAACACAATTCTGCTTCATCTTAACTTTAGGTTTTGTTGTCTCAAGCAAACTGTTACGTGACACTGTTGCCACTTCTTCAATCTCTTTGTTAACTAAATCAGTGGGGTAACCCCTCACTTTAAATTTATCATCTGGTTCAACCTCTGTTTAACCAGTTTGTCATCTGAGACAATTCTCCTTACTCTTAAGAGTTGACTCCGAGGTAATGACCTCTTAAGGGATTCAGGATGAAAACTATCAAAGTGAAGCAGGCTATTTTTGTCAGTAGATTTAGTAAACAGATCTGTACCAAAATTGTTGCCTAATTTATAGACTTTAGTGTCAAGAAACTCAATACTTTCCTCACTGTGCTTAAGTGTAAATTTGATATGTGTAGTTGCACTATTTAACTGATTTACAAAATCCCATAGAGATCCAATGTCGCCCAACCACACTCCAAATATATTGTCTATGTAGCGCCACCAAGTGGCGCCACATAGAATGAAGAGATTGTTCTCAAAGACAAATCTCTCCTCAAAGATGTTCATAAATATATTTGCGTATGTTGGGGCGACATTGGATCCCATGGCCATGCCCTGTCTCTGAATATAAAATTCGTCTTGAAATAAAAAATAATTACACCTAAGCACAATTTCAAGAAGTTCCAGAACAAAATCTATTTGACAACTATTAAACGTGCTAAATTGCTGCAAAACTTTTTTTACTGCTCCTATACCAGATGCATGTGTTATGGAGGTGTATAGGCTAGATACATCTAGAGTATATAAAATACTGTTCTCAGTTGCAATGTTTAGTTCATTTAGTTTAACTAGAAAATTGCTTGTGTCTTTAATATAGGAGCTAGATAATTCTACAAAAGGTCTTAAAATGTGATCAAGATAGATAGAGATATTAGAACATACCGAATTCATGCTAGAGATAATAGTTAAGGGTTTTTGTGTGGTACCCCTTCAGCCTGCACCACCCTCTTATCTTTGTGCTGTACCATCTGGCCTGTGTTTACATTGGAAGGGTAACTCAGTGGCAGATCGTTCCTGGGTTCCTGCCCATGATGTGCATGCTCCATCCTTGGTCTCAAGATTCCATGCTGCTCATCCTTTGAGGTTGACTCTGGTTCCCGGAGGAAACCCTTTAGTGGGGGGCTATGTCACGCTGCGCCACTCTAGCCTTTGCTAGGGGCGCTGCGTCTCCTTCCCTGCTTGTTGCCTAGGGCTGTGTCGGGTCTGGAGGCGCTGACGTCATTGCTGCACGCTCCTCTCCCACTCTGATGCTGGTCAGACGCTTGTGGCACGAATCCTATGCCTATGTAAGTGTTCCTTGTACGATCTATCACTGCCCAAGTATAGGTGTTACTTTGTGTGCTCCTGGGTGTGATAGATTGTACTTTTCTTACTGTCTTATTGTTACACCACTGCTGAACTCTGCCTGTCTAACTACTCTGCCTCTTAACTCTAAATTGCTGGATTGATTATTGCTGCTGAACTCTGCCTGTCTGACTACTCTGCCTCTTAACCCCTAAATTGCTGGATTGATATACTGATGCTTAACCCTGACTGTCTGACTGCTCTGCTTATTAACCCCTGTTGTTCTGGATTGCCTCTTTGTTGCCGAACCCTGCCTGCCTGACCATTCTAGTGGTTTGCCCTTTGACTGCTTTACTGTTGCCAAATCCTGCCTGCCTGACCAATCTAGTGGTGTGCCCTTGGACTGTTTTGCTGTTGCCAAACCCTGCCTGCCTGGCCATTCTAGTGGTTTGTCCTTGGACCGCTCTGCGGTTGCCGCTGGGGACTGCCCTGCCTGTGGTGAGTGCCGCCTTCCTCATCTTACTAACTTTCTCTGCTCTGGGATATTCCCGATAACAAGACTATTGGCCTAGTTCGGTCTAATAGAGGAATATCCCACGAGCATTACACATTGCACTTGGTATTTTCTCTATTGTAAAATAAAGAACAGGTTCAGAAAGTGGGAGGGACAAGGTGTTCCCTGGGCTGAACAGGGGAGTTTACAGGGTATGTGTGAAGCTCTCTCCCAAGTCTTGTGAAATGCTGTAAGCATTTTAAACAAGCTGGTCTAACTTGTAACTGATGCAAACTGAGGCTTTATATCAGCCTCAGATGTTTTCCAGTTACCGTCTACTCCCCTGTGAATTCTATATCCAAGAGAGCTTCATTACTTTCTACGGATGGCATTGCTCATCTCTCTGGGACTACCAAGTTCTGCCCTTGTTCTTATAGAATTCATTGAGTTCAGCCCATGTGAAGTCAGCACTATAGTTTTATTTTAAAAGAAGAAATACAAAGTGCAATGTAATTTGTAAAGGATACACATAAATATACAAAGTATGATCCCAATTTGTTAAAATTACACAGAAACTGTGAAAACTGCTGTTTACAAAATAAAATGCAAAATAGAAAGTGCAAAGTTGAAATGTAATAAAACATAATCTGAAGTGTAAAATTATATAAAATACAAAGCACAAAGAGTAAATTCAGCAGAACTGTCATGTCATGCAGTATGGCACTAGGCTTGTTTCTCCTTCACATACAGAAATGCAGGGAATGCCCCTTAGAGAAGTATAGCAAAATCTGTCTTTTAAGAATTTGACTAGGGATCTTGCAGTGCTGGAGGATAATTTTAGATCATCTCACCTGAGCGGAGAGCTTTAGATCATCAGGCCCTGAGTCACCACAAGTTTAGCAGCCACTAGTGGTCATTAGAAAAACTGCAACTCCATAAACCACTTGCCCTAAAATCTGATAATGCTTGGGCCGGTCACAGTGGAGACCCCTGTAGTCATGTCCCTTTAAGGTACTAGATATCACCATGGTTGCCTAGTGCCTGTCATTTGTTTGCATGCTATGTCACTTTGCATATGAAAAAAATATTTATTGTAAGAATAAAACTAGTTATTTGAAGACCAATCATCATTCTCTTTGTAACCAAAATAAATATCTTTCTATAGGTCTCTTCGGGCTCTCTGTGACCACGCCAGTTCAGATCAGACCCATCTTAGCTTTAGGAGAGGGGATATATTGCAGTTGCTTGACACAGTGGATGAAGACTGGATCCGTTGCCAGCGTGGAAGGGATACAGGCCTAGTGCCAGTGGGATATACATCACTGATACTTTAATATCCTCAAGAAAGGACTCCTCACCATAGTTCCACTGCAGAGGCCAACAGTATACTCAGGAAATCTGTCAGTGGATGGGTTACTATGTGCAGAGAAATCAACAGATTTTTTTGGGGCCCTGGTACCTCATGTTCTGCACCACCATAGACTCCATTTTACAAGGACATACAGTTATCTATCTCATCAGATAGACAGGCACTGCTTCTCCATTTATATATGTTTGTCACCCTATGAACACAGCACATTGGTACCCTCAATATGCATGGTGCTCCTTATTCACACATCATATGACACTTTTATTCTCAGTACCATACAATTTTGCACTCACCCCCAATGCACACAGTGCTCTGAAATGTCTTTATATTATTATTATTATTATTATTATTAATTGATCTCTGCTTTGTCAGATAAATACATCCCTCTGATGATACATTACATGCAATAGCACTCTTGTATACCTATGAACTACTTCACTAATATACCCAGGTTGGTCATCAGCCCCCATACACACATTGCTCCTCAACTAACATTACAGCTGCCCGGACCCTCTATATCTGTGCCAAGCACCTCTGGTAGCAAAGATCTTTGTTTCTGTAACACATAGCATGATGCACATTCAACCCTAGAAACAAAGGGCACTTTCATCCCATCACAAGCAACACATTCTGCTCTATGCTCACTAATACTTACAACATTCTGTGCCTCATACAAAGCGACACAATACCACAAAGCTTTTAAATCTCTTGACAGATATGCAAAGTGCTAAGCACTCTGAAATACATACAGTATTCTGCACACCTTGATGTAAATGATGTTAAGCAAACTTTGTTGCTCCAACTGCTACTGACAGTATTCTTATCCTCTGTACATACAGAACACAGTATCTTCAGATATCCGTAGCATCCCACATCTCCCAAACAAAGTTCTACTCTGTGCTGTGCCCTCTCTAATAAATACATTGCTCTTCATGCCTTTTATACAAACAACACCCACTATCCCAAGTAGACACAAATTGTTTGGCTCTTCTTGATACACCTGAAATGTTCTTCATCTCCTGATAAATATAGCACTATGCTCTTCAATGAAATACTGCTGTGTACCACTACAGACCACATTCCTCTGCTGTTAAAGGGATACTGAACGCAAATTTTTCCTTTCATGATTCAGATAGAGCATGTCATTTTAAGCAACTTTCTAATTTACGCCTATTATCATTTTTTTATTTGTTCTCTTTGTATCTTTATTTGAAAAAGCAGGAATGTAAGCTTACGAGCCAGCCCATCTTTGGTTCAGAACCTGGGTATCGCTTGCTGATTGATGGCTAAATAATTTGGGTTCAGTATCTCTTTAATGATGCAGAACTCCTGTAACATATACACATCAGTTCTGCAATCCTCACTCCCATGTATATATGCAGCGTTACCATCTGCTCTGGGGATATACATCGCACTGCACCTAGAGGCACACTATACTACACCCATGATTTTAATAGAACACTCTACACCTACTGACACACACTGCTCAGTGTGCACCCAGTACTCACAAAGCTCTACACTTCTTGCTACACACATGGATCTGTATCTCCTGATACTTACACAGCTAAGCATATGTAGTTGACATTTCAATACACAAACCACTATATATATATATATATATATATATATATATATACACACACACTCACACACACAGGTAATTTTCCTTTTACAGAATCACACTTCTCCACAGTTCATGATTCATATAGCACTCTGCATGTCCTTAGACATGAAGGGCCATGAACCAATCACTATGTAACACACAATAACTCTTTATACGCTATACTTTCTTATAAACCATACTATATGTAATAGACAAATAGGAATCCAATAATAAATGTACAGCTCTGCTCTTCCTGAAAGATACTGTTCTATTTGTTGGTAGCTGAGAATGAAAAGGTTGAAATCTGAGCCACTGACAATTGCGATGCAGTACTTTGTACTCTAAAAGACACAAGGCTAGATCACTGCAATATAAGAATATCGCGGGCACGTTAAATTGAAAGTAAACACGAACGTGAGAGCACAATCACATTTAATATGCGTCGGGTTAGCGAGACTGATGACCTTGAATAAAGGATTAGGGATAAAATAAAAGTTGCACCCAATGCAACATAAATACAATATATATACTCATATAAACACTATCTTATGAAAATTATTCACATAAATACTCCTAAAAAATATTTAAAAGGTATATATGGCCATGTGTTTGACTGCAAAGAGCTATAATATATATATATATATATATATATATATATATATATATATATATATATTTATTTATATATATATGTATCTATATAGATATATATGTGTGTGTCTAAATAATAATTCTATAATATTTAATGTGTTCTACTGTGTATTTACTGTGCATATTCCAGTGTTCTTTACATACAGGAATATCTTATTTTTATTGTAAATACATATTTCATTATATATATACCGAAACGATATATATATAGAGACATTTTTATTTAATAATGAAAATGTATTTTTTTCCCTATGTGAAGAACATAGGAATGTAAAATATGCGCAATGCGCTTCGTTTTGAGCACTTTAGGTTTAGCAAGGTGTCGGCTTAGAAAATGTAGTTATCTTAAGGTGCTTTATTGACATATTAAATATAAAATATTAAAAAATATTAATAATTATTACAAATTATTATAGATACTGTAAAAAATCTAAATAATCCATAGAACATATATATATTTTACAGTATCTATAATTTTTTTAAATAATTATTCATATTTGTAATATTTTATATTTCAATAGCGTGCCTTAAGACAACTAAGTTTTCATGTGTGCTAACTTAAAGTGCAAACCCGAAGCACGTTACTCATATTTTACATTTCTATGTTCTTCACATAGATTTTTTTTTAATTTTCATTATTAAATATTTCTATATATATATATCTGATAACATTAAATAGATAATGTAAAATATATCTATACCTATATATATATATATATATATATATATATATATATATATATATATATATGTATATAGATAGATAGATAGATAGATAGATATACAGGTATAGGTATATACAGATATATATAGAAATATGTATTTGCAATAAAATAAATACATTTTCCTGTATTTGATGAACATTAGAGTGTGAAATATTCATAACTCCTGCCACATGCAAAAAGCTAACTTCTAGAAAAGTTTACACTTGAGTTAGAGCGGCACGTGTAATCTAGCTCACAATGTTTCATCACCCTGAATACACCTTAGTTCTATATGACCCTAGATCTCTCTATCCTAAAATTTACATAACTAAACATCTGCTGTTTATCAGGCTTGTAATCAGCCACATTGTTCTTCTGCTGATAAATTATGTTCATTCTGATGATGGAGACACAACCCTTTGATGACTCCTATATTCTCAAAGGTTTTGTTTATATGTTATTCCAGGATCCATATCACAAATGTTCACTCATGTTTCTATTTAATAGAATATTATATGATTAAGAGATTGTGAAAGTCTAAGTTAATAGTTTTATTAATTCCTTCATGCAAATTGTGCTTTTTTTACCCTTCATTGACTGAATGCTTCATTGTCTAATGCACACAATGCACTGTACCCCATCATTTTCCTCTAGAGGTAGACATGTTGCTATTTCATATACTTACACCATTGATACATATAAATGGTCCTGTCAATTAGTATAGATAGAGGTTTACACACTCTAAAACATACAGACTTAAGGCTGTGACACACTGCAAGCGATGCGCTTAGCTACGCGACCTGATGCAGCAGAGTGCTCAGAGATGAAAAGGCAAGACACACTGAGCGCGCACAGCTACATCTACACGCTGCATCTACACGCTGCGCGTCGCTCTGCTTGCAGTGTGTCACAGCCTTTAAGGCTGTGACACACTGCAAGCGGAGCGGTGTGCAGCATGTAGATGCAGCTGTGCGCGCTCAGTGTGTCTTGCCTTTTCATCTCTGAGCACTCTGCTGCATCAGGTCGCGTAGCTGAGCGCTCAGAGATGAAATATTTGAACTTCAGAAGCGATGCGACGCGGTGCGAAGCAGCTGCATCGCCTCGCGCCGCATCGCTTGCAGTGTGTCACAGCCTTTACTCTGCAGAGACACAGACACTTTTTCTCATTCTTCACAAAACACATTGTACCTTCTAAACCAACAATTTGTTGAATCACTTTTCCCTAGAGTTACTGGGCACTATTCACTGGTCATTATGCTGTATCATGCGCACAGTGCTCTGCTCTTTACTATACACATAGGCCATTGTACCCCAATAACCTTCTGCCCAGTGTGCATGAGACAGTGAGATTGTTAACAGTATAATGCTCTGCAGAACAGAACATTGCAGAGTCAGTGTGCGTCTGCACTGCAGTGATTGCTGTGTAATGTGAGATCATCTTACAGAGGCACTTTGAGTGAGCCTATCCTGTGCATGAGGGTCTTATTATGGCTCTGTGTGGGAGTCTGAAATTACCAATATCATGCATGCAAATCTAGTCACTACTGTGTGTGATTAAAGGGACAGTTTACTCAAAAATGTTCTCCCCTTTAATTTGTTCCCAATGATCCACTTTACGTGCTGGAGTGTATTAAATTTAAAAGTATTTCCATTACCCTTATATTGGCATTTGAATTGGTTTATTTAGCCTGGGGTGTCCCCACCCATCCTGAAAGTTTTTGGCCACAAGGCCAAGCTGTATTAACACAGCCAGTAGAAGAAATTACACTCCCAGTGGGTTATAGAAGAGATAAGGTAATACAATGTTAATTTTCCATTGTTCTTTCCAAGTATTGGTGATTGGTTTATGGACAGATATAAGATAAAGAAGCAGGTATATGTGCACAATGTGATAAAGTAATGAGATCTGATTATACCTACAAGCTCAGCCCATTTTATTAGGGTGTGGCTTCAAAACACAAAAGCAGCTAATTCATATACACAAATAAACCTTAAAAAAGCAAATCTCATACATTTTATACTCTGCAGCTGGTAAAAAAGTAATTGAAAACAGATTAAGGGAAAAACTATTTTATAGTATACTGTCCCTTTAAGATACTTTAGTAATATCCAGATCTTGCATTCAGGTATTGGGATAGCACTGTGTGTGAACATAGCACTATCAACATCGTACCTATAGATTTTGATGGGTTTCTGATACCATGTATCTACAAAAAAAAAGGGTAACTCCGCAACACAAGTGATTACTTGTTACTTATTAACAAAAGCCTGTGCTAGTGGGGGAGGCTCCTAATCAAGAGGTACATGCTAGATCACCACACAAAAAAAGTTAAAAACACTTGTTAAAAAAATGATCACAATTAAGTTAGTAAATCTAACCAGCCTATGTTAATTTCAGTACCACCCTGCAAATAAATACATTAATATCTATATAACATAACCAGTGTTGTCTCTAGGTATTTTGGGAATCATCATATTCTCCCTTATTATCTGTTGCTACATAAACCCAACCAAGGCAAAAACCCACCATAACCACCTTCCTAGCCTACTTGATACTATACACAGATTTATGGAGCCCACAAATAATGTTGCTACCCACTATGTGAAATAAAATTCCTATTTAAGCCAAGCCCCAAAGGATTCCAAATGAATTATAAACTTATCTCCTTTGCAAAATGAGCACCTTAATACAATACTTGTCCTAAGGGATCTCCAGCATCATTACTGGTCCTGCTCTGAAGCCTATAGCAACCAGCAAGGGACTTACCTGCATGATACTCCTAGCACACAATGGAACCTCTTCCAGGATCACTGCAACCTTCCTTGACCCACCCAATGCAAGGAACCCTTTACTCAGTATTTCTGTACTTTAATCCATTATCCATATATGTTCAAATTTGGTTGATGGCTAAAACTTAACTCTCAACCAAATAAATTAAAACACTGGCTAAAGGGGATAAAGGTAGAAAATATCTTGGTCTTCGGTTGTAGTAGGGTGCTGAAGTCCAATTTGGTTTGGAGTTTTATTCAGGGGACTCTAAGAGGTACCACTATGGACATTGTTCCAGTCCCTTGGGAGAAACCATTATGTGTGCATGAGTCATTCTTGGAGAACCGTTACATATGAGAAGCCCCATTTGCTGGATTATTATGGTAGTTAGGGGCTCATTTGGGGCAGTATTTTACTGGTGAGGCTAGTTTGTGCACATTATAGCTGTGTAGGATGGTGTGGATTTTGATGGGTGGAGTATTTAGGGAGTCTTTGTTATGATAAGATGGTATTAATTTTATGGGAGTATTGCAGTTTTTACTTGAGCTGGGTGCTCTGGTTATTGTGGTTGGGCTAGGAATGAATTATGCTTAATTTTACCTCTTTTTGGAATAAGAGGTTGTTGCATTTCCGATGAGATGGGGTTAATTTTTTTCTGGAGTTTATTAAAAAAAATAAATGTGATTTTAATTGTTCAGTAGAATTTATATAAACTAGCCTGCATGTGTTCTCTTTCTACTATTCTCTTTATACAATGTATTTCAGACAAAGAACACTATCTGCAGATATAAGGCCATTGTCTTCAATAAGACATGTTGGTAAATAATTATTTACATATAAAGTAATGTTTATTGTAATGTATGTGTATATCTATATGTGCACAAAATGCATTGATTGTAAAAGACAATATAGATGTATTTAAATATAAATAATATCTATTAACCCATGTCTGGGGCAAATTTAATAAACAATTACACTGTATGCTGCTTGGAAAGAGATGGATTGTATCAGTGCTTCTGTTCTTAGTGTTGTATATAAATATGATATGTTTATTTATTGGTCTACACAGTGGAATCACTTGCTGCAATACTGATTGGTAAAGGAATTTTCTGTGCAAAAAAATTAAAAACATTGAAATAAATGGAGATTTAATTCCCAGTGAATTCCAAACTCTGTGTTCGTGTATGTTTTCACATATGGGGCGCGATCACATATACGGCGCAGGTTTCGGCGCAAGCGTGGGAACCTGCACCGCCCATAATTTCACCTCGCACATCGGGGTATTACATATACTGCGCCGTTAGATGCTAAACTGGCGTAAGTAGGACAAACTGACGATCTTCTGAAATGTGTGCAAATACACATTTTAATCGTTGCAAGTAACGAACCAGTATTTTATCCACGGAAAGTGTCAATAAAGAGTAGTTTTATGCAATTAGGCTAACACTCGTAAAAATGAACCGCAATTTCATATAAAAATGTGACACGTAATTATGCTATTCAAAATTCATATATAAACCCATATATAAAGAGATGAAGGTAATACAATTATGATTTCCCATTGTTCTCTCCTCCAAGTATTGTTGATTGTTTTGAGAAGAAATTGAAAGTAAATAAGCAAGTATATGTCCACAATGTGATAAAGTACCTACAAGCTCAATCCATTTGATTATGTTGTGGCTTCAAACTATGTCAAATACACAAATAAACCTTAAAAAACCAATATCATAGTATACTGTCCCTTTAACCTTGAGATGCTGCTTAAATGTATGTGTTTGTTAAGGCTTCCAGTGAGTTACGTTGCTTTTTTAGTCAGTGTTGCTGCACCTGCATTTTGTGGCGAGATGAGAATGGAGTAGATTTTCTGAATTCTGCGCGCGTAAGTCCTTACGCTGTATATTGGATACCAAACTGCGCGTCTGTTCTATGTTAGTCTATAGATAAAAAAAATACGTCCGAAGGGAGAAATATACGCGCGTAACTTGTATGCTACATGCTACGCCGTATATGTAATACCAAAATCGCATAAACTCTGGCGTCGCCGGCTTTTGCGGGTGACGCTGCATATGTAATGGAGGCCCTTGGTTGTGAGTAGTATATGTGGTGCTGTGTTTTACATATAAACGTCTGGTATCTCTAAAGAATAACCACTGAAATGTCCTCAGTAAATAACGATTTAAATAAAATACAGTATTTTAAGTCAAATTTAAAATTTTAAGGATTCCGGGCATACAATTTAAAGGGACACTGAAGCCAAATTTTTTCTATCATGATTCAGATAGAGCATGCAATTTTAAGCAACTTTCTAATTTACTCCTATTGTCAAAACTTCTTCTTTCTCTTGGTATCTTTATTTGAAAAGCAAGAATGTAAGTTTAGATGCCGGCCCATTTTTGGTGATTGGTGGATAAATTCACCCACCAATAAACAAGTGCTGTCCATGTCCTGAACCAAAAATTGTCTGGCTCCTTAGCTTAGATGCCTTCTTTTTTAAATAAAGATAGCAAGAGAACGAAAAAAAAATTGATAATAGGAGTAAATTAGAAAGTTACTTAAAATTGCATGCTCTATCTGAATCACAAAAGAAAAAAATTGGGTTCAGTGTCCCTTTAAAGAACAACAACAAAAAAACTTTCCAATTTGCCTTTTTCATTAAAATATTTTTTACTGAATTTTAAAGGGACAGTAAAGTCAAAATTAAACTTGTATGATTTGGATAGAGCATGCAATTTTTTTTTTATTTTTTTTTTTTATATTTTTATTTATAAACCAAAACAGATTCCAAAAATCCAATGTCATACATTTACTATATTGTACAGAAAACAAATATAGAAACCAAGCTACGAAGCCATCAAAGCACAATATATCAAGATGAGCTTGCTAAATTTAAACAAAATTAGGATGATTTTTACACAACATAGAGATAAAGATTTGAAACTACATTAACTATATTTTATACTTTTTATACATTTATCTTTGGAAGTATCTAGATCCAAAATATAGTTAGTACAAGTCAGAGATAATACAATTGTTGTTCATCCAAAGTAAGCGAGTAGAGACAAAAGTACAAAAAATTATGAAGCCGTAACATGAGCCGATGTCTTTGTTTAATTTAAATAATTCTGTGTTCAATCTAGATAGCCTTGATATTTAAGATTATATTAATTAATGTTGTTACATCCTATATGGTTATCTATGGAGATGTCTTGGGATTTTATTTACTTTCCCAATCCCGCCCCATTTCTCCCCCTCACGTGTGTAGGAGAAAAAAAAAAAAAGGGGGGGAAGAAAAATTACTTCCCTCCTCTCTCTCTCTCCCCCTCCCTCCATTCCTGTAGTAAGATTTTTCTCTCTCTATTATCTACCAGTTTCCAAGTAGGACTATTTCTGTATTCTGGAAAGGAAAAATTATGTGATTTATTTCTATGGAAGAAAATATTCTTAAAAAGATTGCCCAGTTGTTGAAAATTTTTTTGACATCCTGTTCATTCTCTATGTTTGTATCCCTTTGTTCTAATATACACTGTTTTTAAAGCAGTTTTTTACTTCAGAGAGAGATGGAATTGACTGGGTCTTCCATTTTTTTACAAATTAAGGCCTAGATTTAGAGTTCGGCGTTAGCCGTGAAAACCAGCGTTAGAGGCTCCTAACGCTGGTTTTAGGCTACCGCCGGTATTTGGAGTCAGTGATTAAAGGGTCTAACGCTCACTTTTCAGCCGTGACTTTTCCATACCGCAGATCCCCTTACGTCAATTGCGTATCCTATCTTTTCAATGGGATCTTCCTAACGCCGGTATTTAGAGTCGTTTCTGAAGTGAGCGTTAGAGCTCTAACGACAAAACTCCAGCCGCAGGAAAATAGCAGGAGTTAAGAGCTTTCTGGGCTAACGCCGATTCATAAAGCTCTTAACTACTGTACCCTAAAGTACACTAACACCCATAAACTACCTATGTACCCCTAAACTGAGGTCCCCCCACATCGCCGCAACTCGATTACATTTTTTTTAACCCCTAATCTGCCGACCGCAACCTACGTTATACTTATGTACCCCTAATCTGCTGCCCCTAACACCGCCGACCCCTGTATTATATTTATTAACCCCTAATCTGCCCCCCTCAACGTCGCCGACACCTGCCTACACTTATTAACCCCTAATCTGCCGAGCGGACCTGAGCGCTACTATAATAAAGTTATTAACCCCTAATCCGCCTCACTAACCCTATCATAAATAGTATTAACCCCTAATCTGCCCTCCCTAACATCGCCGACACCTAACTTCAATTAACCCCTAATCTGACGACCGGAGCTCACCGCTACTATAATAAATGGATTAACCCCTAAAGCTAAGTCTAACCCTAACACTAACACCCCCCTAAGTTAAATATAATTTTAATCTAACGAAATTAATTAACTCTTATTAAATAAATTATTCCTATTTAAAGCTAAATACTTACCTGTAAAATAAACCCTAATATAGCTACAATATAAATTATAATTACATTGTAGCTATTTTAGGATTAATATTTATATTACAGGTAACTTTGTAATTATTTTAACCAGGTACAATAGCTATTAAATAGTTAAGAACTATTTAATAGTTACCTAGTTAAAATAATAACAAAATTACCTGTAAAATAAGTCCTAACCTAAGTTATAATTAAACCTAACACTACCCTATCAATAAATTAATTAAATAAAATACCTACAATTACCTACAATTAACCTAACACTACACTATCAATAAATAAATTAAATACAATTGCTACAAATAACTACAATTACATAAACTAACTAAAGTACCAAAAATAAAAAAGAACTAAGTTACAAAAAATAAAAAAATATTTACAAACATAAGAAAAATATTACAACAATTTTAAACTAATTACACCTACTCTAAGCCCCCTAATAAAATAACAAAGACCCCCAAAATAAAAAAATTCCCTACCCTATTCTAAATTAATAGAGTTAAAAGCTCTTTTACCTTACCAGCCCTGAACAGGGCCCTTTGCGGGGCATGCCCCAAGAAAATCAGCTCTTTTGCCTGTAAAAAAAAACATACAATACCCCCCCCCAACATTACAACCCACCACCCACATACCCCTAATCTAACCCAAACCCCCCTTAAATAAACCTAACACTAAGCCCCTGAAGATCTTCCTACCTTGTCTTCACCATCCAGGTATCACCGATCCGTCCTGGCATCCGGTGCTGAAGAGGTCCAGAAGAGGCTCCAAAGTCTTCCTCCTATCCGGCAAGAAGAGGACATCCGGACCGGCAAACATCTTCTCCAAGCGGCATCTTCGATCTTCTTCCATCCGGTGCGGAGCGGGTCCATCTTGAAGCAGCCAACGCGGATCCATCCTCTTCTTCCGGCGTCTCCCGACGAATGACGGTTCCTTTAAGGGACGTCATCCAAGATGGCGTCCCTCGAATTCCGATTGGCTGATAGTATTCTATCAGCCAATCGGAATTAAGGTAGGAATATTCTGATTGGCTGATGGAATCAGCCAATCAGAATCAAGTTCAATCCGATTGGCTGATCCAATCAGCCAATCAGATTGAGCTCGCATTCTATTGGCTGTTTTTGTAACTTAGTTCTTTTTTATTTTTGGTACTTTAGTTAGTTTATGTAATTGTAGTTATTTGTAGCAATTGTATTTAATTTATTTATTGATAGTGTAGTGTTAGGTTAATTGTAGGTAATTGTAGGTATTTTATTTAATTAATTTATTGATAGGGTAGTGTTAGGTTTAATTATAACTTAGGTTAGGACTTATTTTACAGGTAATTTTGTTATTATTTTAACTAGGTAACTATTAAATAGTTCTTAACTATTTAATAGCTATTGTACCTGGTTAAAATAATTACAAAGTTACCTGTAATATAAATATTAATCCTAAAATAGCTACAATGTAATTATAATTTATATTGTAGCTATATTAGGGTTTATTTTACAGGTAAGTATTTAGCTTTAAATAGGAATAATTTATTTAATAAGAGTTAATTAATTTCGTTAGATTAAAATTATATTTAACTTAGGGGGGTGTTAGTGTTAGGGTTAGACTTAGCTTTAGGGGTTAATCCATTTATTATAGTAGCGGTGAGCTCCGGTCGTCAGATTAGGGGTTAATAATTGAAGTTAGGTGTCGGCGATGTTAGGGAGGGCAGATTAGGGGTTAATACTATTTATGATAGGGTTAGTGAGGCGGATTAGGGGTTAATAACTTTATTATAGTAGGGCTCAGGTCCGCTCGGCAGATTAGGGGTTAATTATTGTAAGTAGCTGGCGGCGACGTTGTGGGGGGCAGGTTAGGGGTTAATAAATATAATATAGGGGTCGGCGGTGTTAGGGGCAGCAGATTAGGGGTACATAGGGATAATGTAAGTTGCGGCGGTTTACGGAGCGGAAGATTAGGGTTTAATAATATAATGCAGGGGTCAGCGATAGCGGGGGCGGCAGATTAGGGGTTAATAAGTGTAAGGTTAGGGGTGTTTAGACTCGGGGTACATGTTAGAGTGTTAGGTGCAGACGTAGGAAGTGTTTCCCCATAGGAAACAATGGGGCTGCGTTAGGAGCTGAACACTGCTTTTTTGCAGGTGTTAGGTTTTTTTCAGCTCAAACAGCTCCATTGTTTCCTATGGGAGAATCGTGCACGAGCACGTTTTTGAGGCTGGCCGCGTCCGTAAGCAACTCTGGTATCGAGAGTTGCATTTGCGGTAAAAATGCTCTACGCTCCTTTTTTGGAGCCTAACGCAGCATTTTTTTGAACTCTCGATACCAGAGTTAATTTTATGGTGCGGCCAGAAAAAAGCCCGCGGAGCGTTAACAGCCCATCTACCGCCAAACTCCAAATCTAGGCCTTAGTATCTTGTGGCTAATATAGTGGAGATTACAACCTTTTCACTACTTTGTTTACCAAGTTCTTCCCTTAAGCCAAATACTATCTGAAATAGTGTTAGAGAAAGAGGGGTTATTTTTAGTACATTCTTTAACCAGTATTCTACTTTAAGCCAAAGATTCCTGACTCTCGGACAGTACCATATCATGTGCAAGAAATTAGCTGCCAGATATGAACATTTGGGACATTTATAGAATCCTAAGTTGGCACATTTGTAGCCTTTCTCCGGAGTGAAATATGCCCTATGGAGAAATTTAATATGAGCCTCTCTCCATGTAGCCGAGAGTGTATTTTGAGTAATCCTTTTAATTGAAAGTTGAAGGGTTTTTATTTTTATGTTGTTCAAAGCATTTGGTATATTCCAATTTGCAGTCAATTGTGTTAAAACAGAAGCACCTTTGTTGATACCTAGAAAGTAGTAGCATGGTGTAACAGACATATGGCCATTTCTGGTTAGTGTCAGCCAGTCTTCAAATTTACCTATGTTCCAATTCCAGCCTTTTTTTTTTAACTAATTCCAATGCATAATGCCTAAGTTGTAAATATGCAAAAAAGTCCTTATTTGGCAAACCGAAGTATGTGTTTAGTTCTTGAAATGATTTGATACAATGTCTTTCTTTATCTATTATTTGATAAACCTTAGTCAGGCCAATATAGTGCCATCTTTTGAAGACATCAGAGAGAATGCCTGCCTGGAATTTGGGATTTCCTAATATCGGCAGGTATGGAGAGGCTTTGCTATTTATTGAAAGGAGCTTTGCTATTTTTTGCCAAGCTTTAATCGGATTGTAGATTGTTTTAAGCTTTTTAATTTCTATCGGGATTTCTTTTAAGTCGAGATGGAGCAGTGCGGTTAGGCCGTATAGGTAACAGACATTAGATTCTAATTCATTATTTAAAATATAGTTATTACAGGAGATCCAATCTGTGACTATGCGCGCAAGAAAAGAAAGATTATATAAAAATATATCCGGCAGAGCCAATCCCCCAGATTCTCTTGGTGCTGAAAGTTTCCTCAAGGATATTTTTGCTCTCTTCCCCTGCCATAGGAATTCTGTAAGTGAGCTGTTAATTGATCGAATATCTTTACTTAGTAGTAATATAGGTGTGTTCTGGAGAATATAGAGTAATTTCGGGAGGAGGGCCATTTTAAATAGGGCTATTCGGCCTGATAATGATATTGGCAAATTATGCCAGTGCTTAAGTTTTTCTTTAATTACTTTTAACACTGGGGGGATATTGAGTTTGTAAAGATCCTCAATTTTGACCGGGATGTGGATCCCTAGGTATTTAAAAGAGTCTGTAACCTGTCGAAGTGGTATATTTGTTACCGAGTTTTTAGTATTCCTGAGCCAAAATATCTCGGATTTCGTGTAGTTTACTTTATATCCCGAGAAGGAACCAAAGTTATCCATTATACAAAAGAGTTTCGGCATATTTAATTTAGTGTTTGCCATATAGACAAGTAGGTCATCAGCATAGAGTCCGATTTTAATTTCATGATTATGAATTTTGATACCATCAAGAGCTTGTCTTATTTTAATTGCCAGAGGTTCAATGGCAATGTTGAAGAGAAGCGGGGAGAGAGGGCAGCCCTGACGCGTCCCTCTACCTATAGGGATAGAGGGAGAGAAATTGTTATTTACTATCAATTTTGTAGCAGAGAAGGCATAGAGATTTCCTATAAAGTCAATAAATTTACCTTTGATACCAAAATGCTTTAATGAAGAGTATATATGCTCGTGGATAATTGAATCGAATGCCTTCTCTGCATCAATTAAAATGACAGCAAGTTCCTGTATGCCCTCTCCCCCGCTGCTTATGTCAGACATAGCCTTATGATATTCTGTCACCACTAGCACTTCCCTGATTTTTGCGGCAGAGTTTCTATTATTTAGAAACCCTGATTGGTCTGAGTGGATAATTTTTGCAAGAGCCCCTTGTAATCTAGCCGCCAGTACTGCTGTTAAAATTTTATAATCAACATTGAGGAGGGCTATAGGCCTGTATGATTCCTTGCTAGCGGGGTCTTTACCTCCTTTAAATATTAGTGTTGTGTATGACTGAGAAAAGGATGGGGGAGTGGGTTTGCCATTAATAAAGAAGCTGTTAAAAAGAGTACAAATATGCGGGGTGACTTCATTGAGCATAATTTTATAGAATTCGCTAGGCAGACCATCAGGGCCAGGTGCTTTGTTTAAAGATAGTTTGGATATTACTTTCTCAATCTCTTCCGCCGTGACGGGGGCATTCAGATTATTAATGACTTCTGGAGCCAGTGTAGGATATTCAATTTTGCTCCAGAACTCATCCGATTTATTTACCTCATTGGCTTTAGGCGCATACAATTCTTTAAAATATTCATAGAATATTGTCAAAATATCATCAGGTTTAGTGACATGTTCCCCTTTATGCTGCAGTTTATCTATATTTAGTTTTTTTTTTTTTCATTTTTGATTAGTTTAGCCAATATTCTACCTGACTTATTGCCGTATCTGTACATTTTGGCTTGGGATTCTTAATTCTTTTTGTGTTTCTTGAGATAATACAAAAGCATCTCTCTCATTTTTTGCGCGCAGATATTTTGCCCAATTGAGAGGAGTTCTATCCGATAGATATTGATTATAAGAGTTAAGCAAGAATTTATGAGATTCCTTTTCCCTTAGCCTAATTTTTTTAGCAGAGCGGTACCATATGCAATAATTTCCCCCCTCATTACAGCTTTCGCTGTCTCCCAGAATATTTCAGGATTTTTAAGATATTCTCTATTAAAATATACATACTCTTTATATTTATTTAATAGGCAATTTTTAAATTTTAAATCAGATGTTAAGTAATAGGGAAAGAAGAAGCGTGATGAAGTGCGATGCGCGGGTGCTGCTAGTAATTCAAGAGAGATAGGTGCGTGGTCTGATATTAGTATCGGCATTATTGCCGCTTTAACACTTGTTGTTGGAATACGCTCATCAATCAGAAAGATGTCTATTCTGGACATGGTTTTATGGGCTTTTGAAAGACAGGAAAAGCTCTGAGCAGTTGGGTTTTGATTTCTCCATATGTCGTATATAGCTAGATTGTGCATAATTTTTTTATACAATTTAGTTTCTAAGTTATCGCTTTTTTGTTTCCGATGTTTAGTGTCTTGTCTTAGCCTGTCTAATGGGCATTGTGGTGCCATATTAAAGTCACCGGCGATAATTAAGGAGCCTTCTGTGTAGGATAAGAGCTTTGACTGGAGATTATTCCAATATTCTGAGTCAAACACATTTGGGCCATATGTATTACACAATGTGTACATTTTCTTGGCAATCTTTATTTTTAAAAGGACATATCTCCCCCCGGATCGGCCACACAATGGACAACATCTGGCTTAATTTTTTTACCTATTAATATTGCTACCCCCCTCTTTCTCTTGACACCTGCAGCGAAATATACTTCTTTAACCCAGGAGGTTTTTAATTTTAAGGTTTCCTCTGCGGACAAGTGTGTTTCCTGGATGAAGCCAATATCAGTATGGGACTTACGTAATTGTGTGAGAATTGCCTTGCGTTTAATAGGTGTAGAGATACCTCCTACATTCCATGATACAATCTTACATTTTTCTATTTTTTCCATTTAGGAGATAAATGTATCAAGATAGAGAGAGGGGGATTGAGGGAGAGAAAAAAAACAAAACAAAAAAAAAACCACACCTTAGAGGGAGGTCTTTTCTTTTAAAATTATCGCACACGTGAGGGGAAGAAATCCCATGACTCTTGTCTATCAAAGGACAAGGGTCTACCCTAATGAAAGTCTGCATTTCTAAACATTCTTTTTTTAACTTTTAGAGGCCTAGATTTGGAGTTTGGCGTTAGCCGTGAAAACCAGCGTTAGAGGCTCCTAACGCTGGTTTTAGGCTAACTCTGGTATTTGGAGTCACTCAAAAAAGGGTCTAACGCTCACTTTTCAGCCGCGACTTTTCCATACCGCAGATCCCCTTACGTAAATTGCGTATCCTATCTTTTCAATGGGATTTTTCTAACTCCGGTATTTAGAGTCGTGGCTGAAGTGAGCGTTAGAATTCTAACGACAAAACTCCAGCCGCAGGAAAAAAGTCAGTAGTTAAGAGCTTTCTGGGCTAACGCCGGTTTATAAAGCTCTTAACTACTGTACTCTAAAGTACACTAACACCCATAAACTACCTATGTACCCCTAAACCGAGGTCCCCCCACATCGCCGCCACTCGATTAAATTTTTTTAACCCCTAATCTGCCGACCGCCAACTACGTTATCCTTATGTACCCCTAATCTGCTGCCCCTAACACCGCCGACCCCTATATTATATTTAGTAACCCCTAACCTGCCCCCCACAACGTCGCCGCCAGCTACCTACACTTATTAACCCCTAATCTGCCGACCGCAAAGCGCCGCCACCTACGTTATCCTTATGTACCCCTAATCTGCTGCCCCTAACACCGCCGACCCCTATATTATATTTATTAACCCCTAATCTGCCCCCACAACGTCGCCTCCACCTGCCTACACTTATTAACCCCTAATCTGCCGAGTGGACCTGAGCGCTACTATAATAAAGTTATTAACCCCCAATCCGCCTCACTAACCCTATAATAAATAGTATTAACCCCTAATCTGCCCTCCCTAACATCGCCGACACCTAACTTCAATTATTAACCCCTAATCTGCCGACCGGAGCTCACCGCTATTCTAATAAATGTATTAACCCCTAAAGCTAAGTCTAACCCTAACACTAACACCCCCCTAAGTTAAATATAATTTTAATCTAACGAAATTAATTGACTCTTATTAAATAAATTATTCCTATTTAAAGCTAAATACTTACCTGTAAAATAAATCCTAATATAGCTACAATATAAATTATAATTACATTGTAGCTATTTTAGGATTAATATTTATTTTACAGGCAACTTTGTAATTATTTTAACCAGGTACAATAGCTATTAAATAGTTAAGAACTATGTAATAGTTACCTAGTTAAAATAATTACAAAATTACCTGTAAAATAAATCCTAACCTAAGTTACAATTAAACCTAACACTGCACTATCATTAAATTAATTAAATAAAATACCTACAATTACCTACAATTAAACCTACCCCTAATCTGCTGCCCCTAACACCGCCGACCCCTATATTATATTTATTAACCCCTAATCTGCCCCCCACAACGTCGCCTCCACCTGCCTACACTTATTAACCCCTAATCTGCCGAGCGGACCTGAGCGCTACTATAATAAAGTTATTAACCCCCAATCCGCCTCACTAACCCTATAATAAATAGTATTAACCCCTAATCTGCCCTCCCTAACATCGCCGACACCTAACTTCAATTATTAACCCCTAATCTGCCGACCGGAGCTCACCGCTATTCTAATAAATGTATTAACCCCTAAAGCTAAGTCTAACCCTAACACTAACACCCCCCTAAGTTAAATATAATTTTAATCTAACGAAATTAATTGACTCTTATTAAATAAATTATTCCTATTTAAAGCTATTAGTTAGTTTATTTCATTGTAGTTATTTGTAGGTATTGTATTTAATTAATGTATTGATAGTGTAGTGTTAGGTTTAATTGTAGGTAATTGTAGGTATTTTATTTAATTAATTTAATGATAGTATAGTGTTAGGTTTAATTGTAACTTAGGTTAGGATTTATTTTACAGGTAATTTTGTAATTATTTTAACTAGGTAACTATTAACCCCTTAATGACTGGACCATTTTTCAATTTTCTTACCCTTAATGACAATGGCTATTTTTACATTTCTGCAGTGTTTGTGTTTAGCTGTAATTTTCCTCTTAACAGGGAGGCGGGTGGGCGGCCCATCGCTACCCGGCAGAGAACAATAGTCAGAGAACTGCCGAACTTCTTGTGTTAACAAAAGGATATCCTGTTTTAGTTCAGTTTTAAGGGCATCAAATTTAGGGGTAAGGGCATCTGAAATACTAGTAACCAGGTTTTGAATGTTAGTTACTTCTTGTATCATTGGTACGTTAGCCAATATTGGTTGTGTATCAGTAGTACTTTCCTGTGTATTCTTCATTTTCCTATCCCTCTGTCTGGCTGTCATGGCTGGAGAAGGGGTCTTGTGTGGGGTGTGTAAGAATTTATCCATGTGCCGAAAATAAAAAAAGATAAAAAATAAAAAAGTGGGAGTTTATATTGTGATATAAGAAAAAAAGTGATTAGGGTGCTCTGTGGACAAAGAGAGATCAAACAAGTGTAAAGTTAAGGAGGTACTTAAGCCTCAGAGAGGATAGTGGGGACCAAGTGGGGGGTGTGGGACAGGTGAGGGAATTAAGTATAAGGGAATGTTAAATTAATAGACTTTATTCGGAAAGTTTAACCTAGTTTTTAAGACAGCAGTTATTTAAGTCTACAGGGAGGTATATATATATGTAGGGTTCAGACTATGTGGACTGCGATATCACCCTATAGGCTAAGATAAGTTGATACTTCGAGCCTCTCCCTAGGATCGAAGGTAGGTGGGAGGCCTATCTTTCAGAGAACAGTGTAAGGTGTTATTTCTTCAGTTCAGTTTAGATATAAATTGTTAAAGTATAAGGCAGCTAGTTATTGCTTATTTTCTAACAAATTGTTTTTTAGTTAACTCCAAGGAGTATGTAAATGTATGCTGAGGCAAAGGGCCCTGTAAAGATATGTTTTCAGATATACCTATATATATAGCAAATATAAGCAATAAAAAAACAAGCAAGAAAAAAAAAAAAAACAGCATTCTATTACAATTTTTAGATCAAATCATCTCCTATATAAGAACAGCGAATGATACAAATATGGTAGCCTTGTTTTTTGTGTAAGATTATCTCATATTTGTCTTAGCAAAATATATAGCCTTAATTTTCTCTCTTTGGCTCAGTTAGTAATTTATAACTTAGAGAAGTTAAACCAAGGGGAGAAAAATAAAGTCCATTTCTCTCTATCTAGTTTCCTATAAAGAGAAAAGATCAATTTTTAAAAAGAGGGTACAATGTCTTATTATACAGTAAACAAGCTTATATTTTCCTAAATGTTAGTCTTTCTATAATAATATATAAAATATTTTTATATGACACAGGTTTTATTAGTAGATATTCTGGTCCAATATTTCGGCTAGGTCATAAACTCAAGAAATTTATATGGGGACCAGTGAGACATCTGGGATTGATGTCATTACAATTAGCTAAACAATATTGACTCCTCTTAGAGTTATAAATAGATCTTATATTTTCTTAAACATTAGCTTCCTTGGAATATTGTAGCAGACATTTTTACATAATATATATTTTTTTGTCATTAAGCATTTTAATTCAGTATCTCAGGTGTATTGTGAGCCAGAGAGGTTTATATGGGGACCAATAAGGCGTCCAAGATTATTGTCCCTGTATAAGACAATACAATTGACTTGGCATTACTGAGTCTCAAGATGCAGTATGTGCTTAATAGAGTTCAGTCAGCTCCCTTCTCGTCACCTTACCTGGGTTTCACCATATGGCGGTGTTCAACTAATAGGTAGGTGGGCAGAAGTCATAAAAAATGCTGACTGAGTGTCAAAGGATCCTAAGAAGTAGCCGTTCTGTGCAATCCTCAAACCGCATCTAAAGAAGTACCTCTCCAGACGAGTGTCCAGCTCCAGCTGATAGTCTCGGCTGAGGCAGGGGGAAGAAGACCAGCTCCCAGTGAGTCCGCCTCTCAACTCACCATCCCATTCACAGCGCTATGGCCAGTCGGCTAGGACACGCCAAGTGAGATTCACAACAGCACCTCAGCGGCGGCTCCCAGTAGCAGACAGAAACAACTCACACCTCCCACTCAGCTTCCGCATCGGAGGGGGAGGCGAGTAGCAAGCATCCGCTTCAGCGCCCGGGATGACCGTCTTGGCTGTTAGTTTCACCCGGCTTATCACAGTGGTTCCACTTCCGTGGTCTGTGTCAGCTGGTCCAAGGGCGTCAAGAGCAGCGGAGAAGTGTATCTCTGCGGCAGGCTTCCAGAGCAATCATAGGCAGTCTCGGTCTCCCACGCAGCCTCAGTGGGGGAGAGGGAGACATGCAGGGAATCTGCCAGCAGCTTATAGTTCCCCAGGTAAGGTTACAGGTGCTTTGTCGGTAAGGCAGTGAGAAGTTATATGGAAGTAGCCTCTACCTCCCGCGCAACACCGGTGGGGGAGGGAGGGAATCAATTCCTCTAAACAAGATGTTTCTTAGGTTTAAGTCGATAGCCTCATTGATATAGAGGAGGCAGCAAAGGACAGTTTTTGCAGCAGACTAAGGATGTCTACACGGTGGGATGATTGTCCATCGTTTGGTTCCAGTAGCGTTGGTGTAAGCTATCCAGGTAGCTACCCAGGTCTCTGGGTTCGGCACGAGAGGCAAACTCCGCCAGCAGCTGCATGACTGGAAGGTAACCACACACAGGTGTTGCAGTTAGCTCCTCCTCCGGAAAAACAAAGCATGCAATTTTAAACAACTTTCCAATTTACTTCTGTTATGAAATTTGCTTCATTCTCTTGGTATCTTTTATTGAAGAGTAAAACTAGGTAGGCTCATAAGCTCCGGAGTGTGCATATGTCTTTAGTACTCTATGGCAGCCGTGTTCTGCAACATTATTTGCAGATTTCTTATACAATGAAAACACGGCTGCCATAGAGTACTAAAGACATATGCACACTCCGGAGCTTATGAGCCTACCTAGTTTTACTCTTCAATAAAAGATACCAAGAGAAGGAAGTAAATTTGATAACAGAAGTAAATTGGAAAGTTGTTTAAAATGTAATGCTCTATATGAATCTTACAAGTTTAATTTTGATTTTACTGTCCCTTTAAAGCAATAAAAAAAAGTATTAACAACAATGCAATATAAAAGCAGAAACATAATAGGTTATAGATACAATTAGGATCTGTGTACCTCAGTATCATCATAACATTTATTGCATTGTCTAAACTCCAATATTAGAAACAGGCAACGATAAAGAAGAATAGAGAAGAAAAGAGAAAAGATTCTCTATGCTGTACTTATACATGTAAGATATTTATTTATGATGTCTCCGTCTTTCTACAAAGGAATTAACCCTGTAGATTCCCACATATAATGATGATGTATTTATATTATATATGCATCCCTCACACAGACACACATTACAAGTGGAGTGCTATTGATAGAATACAGCACAATATGATATTACAAGTCCAGGATAAAAAAGAATTACTAGAAAATCTTAGCATGGTCAACATTGCGCAAACCCAAAAAAGGATGCTAAAGTTAATAGTGTGAGAGGTGAAAGGACTACACTACAGATGGTAACAGAATTTCATTAGATCACCATGTGCACCTTGAATTATATAACCACACAATATAAAATAAAATATGTATTGAACTCAAGGAAAAACAAAGCTCATAAATGGAGCAAATGGATTAAACTGAATCAGTTTATTGGATATTTAAAATTGGCATAAAATTAATTCAAAACGAGGCTAGAAATAGGAGATTCAAAAACAGTAAATTACTATTAAAATACATTTAATTAAATTCCATTAAAATGTCAAAGACAAATACATATATATACACTTAGATTGAAACTAATCTAACCTAATTTTATTTTATTGACCGGTCCTAACTAATAACAAAAATTACACAAATTTCATGTATTTAAATATATTTAAACACTAAGAAACGAAAAAACCATATAGTGTATTTGATAGCAAAAATTGATACAAATAAAATTGTTAAAAGTTCCTTCTTAAGCAGAGGTTGATACTTTTTAGTAAATTTCTATTCAAGCGTATTTCTCCAAAAACGTCCCCCTGATTTTTCAGCAGGATGGATGCAGGATGACGAACATTCAAACCTCCCAAAGGGTGAGCGTATCTTGGGAAATGCAAGGCGTCTAGGTAGAAAACATAAGCGTCTGCTTAGGTAGATATCAAATGCTTCACAAAGCAAAAGCACATCGGTACTTACACATTAGTAACCGAAGGTCTGCGCCGCACCCGGTTCTCCTTTCTGCCAGGGGTCTCGATCTGTCCTTTACACTCCACGGATCACCTCAGAGCTCAGACGCTGACCGCTTCAAAGGCAGACTTCAGAGAGATCCGGAAAAAAGCCGCCAAACAGAAAAGCACCTGTGTTGGTGGAAAAAAAAGGCTGCTAACAGCCCTTAGTTACAGGATCAGTTTCTAAGACGAATAGCCAGGTAGTACACAGTCACTGAGCAACGCGTTTCAAAGTCTTTGTCAAGCTCAGTTCAAAAGTTAATGATACCGGCCTTTTATACCCTAGAACAGTCATTTTTAAATCCTTAAAGGGATAGCCACTTGTTCATTGTTTTAACATTCTTTTACATTGCTATATCAATTCTTGCTTGTTTCACAGAGAGTTTAATCCTAACAACATTTAAATAGGCAAAAACAATCAAATTAAATGTTTATACCTCTATAATATTTCATAAATGTAATTATGAGACTTCCGGTGGGCGGCCTTACAAGATGGATGCAAACTTCAGAAGCTCCGAAGAAAACTTCTTTTATCTTCATTACTGCAGCCGTCAATTCTCGCCATCTGCCTCTCCCTTGACAAGCAAGTTGTCCGGGAACATTTAGCAGACAGAAGTCATACCAGCTCTTCTACCCCGGAAAGTCATTTTGAGTATATAAAAAGTTGGAGTGACTCAGCTCCAAATTTCACTTAACCACTCACAAGGCCATGGGTTTCGACAGGGAGATATCTGCGGCATTGTCTGCAATATTTCTACCTAAATTTGAGAACTTGCTCAACAGCTGTGATAATTTGTGTACACTGATGCTCAGCACGAGAAGCTGCTGTGTAACAGACACGGTTCAGAACATCGGGCAAACCGGCTTCTTAGTAGCTGGTAGAAGCGCCACACCATTGCCCTCAGACACACATGGTGGTGAGACAACTTGTCATATGGGTGACCAGTTTTCCTCTATAGACAAATCTGACAACATTCTCTCCCCAAAGGCTAAACAGACTCGGTTTGAAGGCTCTCTTACAACATATCCGCTTGCTTTGACAGCACAGACAAGCACTTCATCAATATTACCCCCAGTGCGGGCTGTGACCCCTGTCTCGGATAACGTATTTGCTACTTACAATTTGGAGGTCCGTTTTTTGCATGTGGCAGGGATTGCCGACCCGGCATCTTCCGGTGGTGTCCAGGCGGAGGTCTCTCCTGATTGTGATGCAGGGGAAATGAAGCGCGGCAATACCAAATCAGACCATCCTTTGCAGCTGGGGTCTGCTGTGATGTCTCAGCTCATCTCAACCTCTCCAGTGTTTTTGGATGTGACGCTTAAAGAATCCTGGCGACGGACCAAAGTCATTATAAGGCTAATTGAAGAAAATGCTCTCTGTCCTGCACCATGCGGGGGGCATCCCATATACATTCAGGCCCGCTTGTCTACTGGAGTGGGCTGACTCATACTACGTGTTCCTGGGCTGCAGACTGCTATTTACCCTTTTGAGCTGCGGGTATAGTAGATCTCTATAGTGAAAAACTCTGGCCCTGTTGGTCACTTATTTTGCTTTAAATTGTTTAACACTGTTTTAGTTGGTTTATCTCATTTTATAATTTTACTGTTTATAAGTATGAAACATGCCTGAAAAGTATGGAGGACTCTCGGCTATTCCCAGCTCTCTTTTTACACAAGAGTTTGCAATACAGGAGAGACTCTCAATGGAACTATTGAATAACAGTATGCAGTTCTGTACAATATCAGCAAATGCCATGCGTTGCTGCGTTGATCGAGGTCTCTTTGGTGGTTATAATATACCATGATAATAGATTGCCATACTACCCACAGAAATATTGACTAATTGACAGAGTCTGGGTCTGGGTGTTCCTCCGTTTTTATGTCTTTATGTTATTGTTTTGTTTGTATGTATACGTGGTTTTGTGTGTGTTTGTTAATTTGAACACGGCTGAGTGGCAGTACAAATGAACCTACTCAATCAATCCAAATGTGTCCCTGTAGATTAGAGATTCTTTGGATTTTGAATTTGTTTAAATTTCACATTTTATGTTACAGATGGTACATTTTACTAAATCTGTGACAAGCATTATGTTAATTAGCTAATACACTTGGGTAAAAGTCGTTTGTAAAAGCAAGGAACCAACATAACAAGGAATCCTTTTTGAAAACATATAAAAAATATCTTATAAAAATGTTCTAAATATCAAATTAATTATATACATAAGAATTAAAAATACAAATCAAATGAGCCCATTACAAGAAACATCTGTTAAAAAAATATTTTTAAAAAAGTTAAAATTTAAAATTTGAAACCCCCATTTTAGCCTCGATTTCAATCCATGCCCAACAGAAATACACATCTCATTATACACATTCCTGAGCCTCATTTCTCACTCCATTCCAAGATACAAATCAGTTAGATATCAAAAATTAAAAAATTAAAAACTTTCTAAAAAATGCATACAATATGCCCAATTTCATAGATACCCACTTCATATACCAACTAAAACACTTCATAAAACCATCTCACTAGTTCATAAAAACACCCAAATCAAAATCCAAATTCAATCCATTGGGGTGCAATGTCTTAAGCTCAAAAATCCATTTTGCTTCTAACCTTAAGAGTTAATTTCTAATGTCACCCCCTCTCCAACTAGGACGTACTTTGTCTATAATAGTGTACTTAAAGATTTTGTCTATAATAGTGTACTTAAAGATTTTTTGTGTATAATAGTGTACTTAAAGATTTCTACCTTTACACATTTTAAAATGTTTCGGAACTGGTAAATCCTGATTTCTAGGGTTGTTCATGTTTTCTACTGAATTCAAGTGTTCCCTTATTCTATCTTTGGCAGTTCGTTCTGACTCACCAATATACTGAGCCCCACAAGAACACTCTATTAAATAAATGATATTTGAGTCTGTACATCTAAAAAACCCGTTCATTTTATAGTCTTTCTTTGTTTTTGTGGAAATAAAACTCTTTCTTTTCTTTGCATATTGGCAGGGCTTACATTTTAGACATGGGTAAAATCCATTTAAACTGTTTCCTTTTAAATCTAAGTCTACTTTATTTGTAATTAATTTACTTTTCAAATCTGTTGGAGCTAAAATGTTCTTAAGATTTTTATTCTTTTTGTATACAAATTGTGGGTGTTTAGGTAGATGTGGACCTAAGATTTCATCTGCTAATAGGATGGGCCAATGTTTACATATGATTCTCTCAATATTACGTATCTCACTATTATATTTCGTGATAAATGGAATGAAAAAATCTTTATTTCCTGGATTTAAAATCTCCTTTTTTGTTTTTTTAGTTAGCAAGACATCCCTATTTGTTTCTAGGGCTTCTTTTTAAGATTGGTTGATTAGATTTGTGCTATATCCTCTTTCTAAAAACAATTTCTCTAAGATTTCTGACTGACAAAAATCTTCCTCTTCCTGACAGTTTTTTGGAATATTGTTTTTCCATGTGCTGTGGTGACAGCTAGTCGCATGAATATAGCTATTGGCATCAACTTCTTTAAAGTTTGTTCTACTAGTAAACATGCCTTCTTTTACTCTGATCTCCAAATCTAGAAAAATAATTTTCTCAGTACTTATTTCGTATGTAAAATTTAGATTTTTCTCACTCTCATTCATCCTTGAGAAGAACCATTTCAAATCTTCTTCTGACCCTCTCCACACAATTACAATATCATCTATATAGCGTTTGAAGAGGACCAGATTTGCCCCCAGATCGGTCGAATTTAGAAAAATTCATTCCCATAAACCCATGAAAAGGTTTGCATAACTGGGGGCAAATCTGGTCCCCATTGCTGTTCCACATTGTTGTAAATAAAAATTTCCTTCAAAATAAAAATAATTATGATTTAAAATGAAATTTATTCCATCTAGAATAAACTTTTTTTGTTTTTGTTTGAGACTAAAATCCTGATCTAAATAGAATTTCACTGCCTCTAGACCATCTTCATGCCTAATACTAGTATATAAGGCAGAGACGTCACAAGTTGCTAAAAGCAAATCCTCCTCCCAAGTTAGATCTTTAAATAATCTTAGAACATCTGTGGAATCTTTTAGAAAACTAGGTAGATTTCTAACATAGCCTTGTAGATAGTGATCTATGTACTCAGATAAATTGGAGGTAACTGAATTGATACCCGATATGATAGGCCTACCCGGCGGATCTAATACCGACTTATATTTTTTGGGTAAGCAGTATAGTAGAGGGATGCGTGGAGTATCCGATATTAGATAATCAGCCTCTTTTTCATTTAAAATATTATCTTCTTTTGCTTTATTAATTCATTTCTTTATTTCAGAAGTGAATTTATCAGTAGGGTCTCTTGGCAATATTTTAGCATCTTGAACTAAAATATTACCCATATTGAAATACATTTCCTTATCCATTACAACAATTCCCCCTCCCTTGTCCGCAGGCTTCACTGCAACTTCTCTATTGTTTTCCAATTCTTTAATCTCAGATATTTGTTTTTTTGATAAATTCCATCTTATTTTTTCTAGTTTGTTAACATTAATATCCTGAATATTTTTAGTTATCAATTTCTCAAATGTTTCTAGGTGACATCCTTTGATATGCTTAGGGTAGAAATTTGATTTTCTTTTTAAATTTGTATGGGTATATTCATCTTCCTCTTTCTGTGGAACAGCAATGGGGACCAGATTTGCTCCCAGTTATGCAAACCTTTTCATGGGTTTATGGGAACAAATTTTTCTAGATTCGACCGATCTGGGGGCAAATCTGGTCCTCTTCAAACGCTATATAGATGATATTGTAATTGTGTGGAGAGGGTCAGAAGAAGATTTGAAATGGTTCTTCTCAAGGATGAATGAGAATGAGAAAAATCTAAATTTTACATACGAAATAAGTACTGAGAAAATTATTTTTCTAGATTTGGAGATCAGAGTAAAAGAAGGCATGTTTACTAGTAGAACAAACTTTAAAGAAGTTGATGCCAATAGCTATATTCATGCGACTAGCTGTCACCACAGCACATGGAAAAACAATATTCCAAAAAATCAGTTTAAAAGAATCAGAAAAAATTGTCAGGAAGAGGAAGATTTTCTTTGTCAGTCAGAAATCTTAGAGAAATTTTTTTTAGAAAGAGGATATAGCACGACCCTAATCAACCAAACTAAAAAAGAAGCCCTAGAAACAAATAGGGATGTCTTGCAAACTAAAAAAACAAAAAAGGAGATTTTAAATCCAGGAAATAAAGATTTTTTCATTCCATTTATCACGAAATATAATAGTGAGATATGTAATATTGAGAGAATCATATGTAAACATTGGCCCATCCTATTAGCAGATGAAATCTTAGGTCCACATCTACCTAAACGCCCACAATTTGTATACAAAAAGAATAAAAATCTTAAGAACGTTTTAGCTCCAACAGATATGAAAAGTAAATTAATTACAAATAAAGTAGACTTAGATTTAAAAGGAAACAGTTTAAATGGATTTTACCCATGTCTAAAATGTAAGTCCTGCCAATATGCAAAGAAAAGAAAGAGTTTTATTTCCACAAAAACAAAGAAAGAATATAAAATGAACGGGGGTTTTAGATGTACAGACTCAAATATAATTTATTTAATAGAGTGTTCATGTGGGGCTCAGTATATTGGTGAGTCGGAACGAACTGCCAAAGATAGAATAAGGGAACACTTGAATTTAGTAGAAAACATGAACAACCCTAGAAATCAGGATTTACCAGTTCCGAAAATTTTTAAAAAGTGTAAAGGTGGAAATCTAAGTCACTTTAAGTACACTATTATAGACAAAGTACGTCCTAGTTGGAGAGGGGGTGACATTAGAAATGAACTCTTAAGGTTAGAAGCAAAATGGATTTTTGAGCTTAAGACATTGCACCCCAATGGATTGAATTTGGATTTTGATTTGGGTGTTTTTATGAACTAGTGAGATGGTTTTATGAAGTGTTTTAGTTGGTATATGAAGTGGGTATCTATGAAATTGGGCATATTGTATGCATTTTTTAGAAAGTTTTTAATTTTTGATATCTAACTGATTTGTATCTTGGAATGGAGTGAGAAATGAGGCTCAGGAATGTGTATAATGAGATGTGTATTTCTGTTGGGCATGGATTGAAATTGAGGCTAAAATAGGGGTTTCAAATTTTAAATTTTAACTTTTTTAAAAATATTTTTAACAGATGTTTCTTGTAATGGGCTCATTTGATTTGTATTTTTAATTCTCATGTATATAATTAATTTGATATTTAGAACATTTTTATAAGATATTTTTTATATGTTTACAAAAAGGTTTGCAAACATTGAGAGTAATGTGGCTTGTAAGTTTTTATCTAATTGCCACTTTTATTTTTATCTTTATTTCTAAATTATTTTATATTTATAGGTTTGTGTATTTTGAAATGTGTAATGGATTTGAATTGCATTTATAATTACCCGGTTGTGTTAAATTTAAATTTTAGTTTTAGGTTTCTTGTAATGTGCTCCTTCATAATTACATTTATGAAATATTATAGAGGTATAAACATTTAATTTGATTGTTTTTGCCTATTTAAATGTTGTTAAGATTAAACTCTCTGTGAAACAAGCAAGAATTGATATAGCAATGTAAAAGAATGTTAAAACAATGAACAAGTGGCTATCCCTGTAAGGATTTAAAAATGACTGTTCTAGGATATAAAAGGCCGGTTTCATTAACTTTTGAACTGAGCTTGACAAAGACTTTGAAACGCGTTGCTCAGTGACTGTGTACTACCTGGCTATTCGTCTTAGAAACTTTTTTCCACCAACACAGGTGCTTTTCTGTTTGGCGGCTATTTTCCGGATCTCTCTGAAGTCTGCCTTTGAAGCGGTCAGCGTCTGAGCTCCGAGGTGATCCGTAGAGTGTAAAGGACAGATCGAGACCCCTGGCAGAAAGGAGAACCGGGTGCGGCGCAGACCTTCGGTTACTAATGTGTAAGTACCGATGTGCTTTTGCTTTGTGAAGCATTTGATATCTACCTAAGCAGACGCTTATGTTTTCTACCTAGACGCCTTGCATTTCCCAAGATACGCTCACCCTTTGGGAGGTTTGAATGTTCGTCAACCTGCATCCATCCTGCTGAAAAATCAGGGGGACGTTTTTGGAGAAATACGCTTGAATAGAAATTTACTAAAAAGTATCAACCTCTGCTTAAGAAGGAACTTTTAACAATTTTATTTGTATCAATTTTTGCTATCAAATACACTATATGGTTTTTTGTTTCTTAGTGTTTAAATATATTTAAATACATGAAATTTGTGTAATTTTTGTTATTAGTTAGGACCGGTCAATAAAATAAAATTAGGTTAGATTAGTTTAAATCTAAGTGTATATATATGTATTTGTCTTTGACATTTTAATGGAATTTAATTAAATGTATTTTAATAGTAATTTACAGTTTTTGAATCTCCTATTTCTTGCCTCGTTTTGAATTAATTTTATGCCAATTTTAAATATCCAATAAACTGATTCAGTTTAATCCATTTGCTCCATTTATGAGCTTTGTTTTTCCTTGAGTTCAAGACATATTTTATTTTATATTGTGTGGTTATATAATTCAAGGTGCACATGGTGATCTAATGAAATTCTGTTACCATCTGTAGTGTAGTCCTTTCACCTCTCACACTATTAACTTTAGCATCCTTTTTTGGGTTTGCGCACCTATAAGTCATCAAATTAGGTTTCTTTTTTGTGTGGGGAGTTTTGGGGAATCTCCCGGTGTTATAGGTGTTTGTTTTTGGTTATTTTGCGCTTGTCTCATTGTTTCTTTTCAACATTTTTTAGAGTCATAATTCTCGTTTCAATGGATAGCGGGGCCACACTAAACATCGCTCAAATAATAACAAGTGGTGAAGTTATGTGCAACACATAACAGCGATAATAAAAAAAAGTGCTACCGGAAAGCTGAAGTATATAAAACCACATGTAAACATATTAAAATAAAGTTTTTCACATATAATTATACATAGTAAAAGTATTTTTTTCTAAAATAAATGTTTAACCCCTTCTTAAAGGGACATTAAACCCTAAAGAAATGCTAGATAGAATGATGCATTTAACGAAAATGTTTAATCTGAGAATAACAACATGTAGATATATTTTTTTAAAGTTCCATTAGTTATTTAAATATTGACAAAATAAGTGTAAAGTTTAAGTGCCCATAAAACAATGGGAGCTGCCATGTTGTAACTTAGGTTACTTTCTTTGCTGTGGCCAATCAGGGACAGTTATAATTATAAATAGGTCACTGGAGTGTGCAGCCAATGGCTGTGTGGAATATAACAGTGTTATGCACTTCCATTTCTAACAGGAACTAAAATGCTCACAATTGCAAAATGGAATTACAGGGAAAGGGGACAAAATAAATAATGACAGCATATTGTAAAGCTTCTTTTAAATATCGGATAATTATTTTATATTACTATCTTAAAGTGTGTAGTGTCCCTTTAAAAGGACAGTATAGACCCAATACATCATTTTGATTATTTATTGTCCCATACCAGAGACGCATCCAGCAACTTATCCTGCATCTATAAGCTTGTAAGAAGTACATGACACATTTAAATATTTATTGTTTACTAGGAGCCTAAAATGGCCACATGTATATTTTAGTATGTTAAGTTTTTCCAATCACGATTGACTTTTAAATAAGTTTTCCTATTTGCACATCCTGATTGGCGCATGTGCAATTTGAAATAGCTAACTGTAAAATATTAAACATTCGCTGGTAAACAGTCATACAAGAAAACATCTAACTGGACAAGAAGAAATCTGTGGGTGGAGCTTGGCAATTGGCCATTTTTAGCTGTTAACAAACGATTATTATTTAAAAGTTTAATGTACTTTTTCCAAGCTTATAGATGTGGAACTTGTTGCAAGATGCGTATCTGGTATGTAACAATAAGTAATAAAGAATACATATTGTTTACTGTCCCTTTAAGGAGAGATGTTTTTCCCAGTTTCTGTTCTTAAATGACTTGGACAGTTTTGGCATTTTTTGCTCATTCTTGGTTTCACCTTAGTAATCCGCTCACTTGTTAAAGGGATAGAAAGATCAAAATGTGCATGGGAGCATTTCAGTGAGAAATTGAAGCATTTTTGGAATATACATCTATTAGCAAAAATGCTTCTAGCAAAAGCTATTCATGATTTTCTGCGGCATATGCACATATCCTGTGAGGGCCTGTCCACCAGTAATTAAACACTACACCTTCTTAGGGAGTCAGTGGTGGCTTCTATGACACAAATGACATATTTGCAGAAGCAATACACACCATCACCAGCTCCCTGAGCTTGAATACTGGTGCCCAGGCCCTGCCAGCATATGTGCATATGCCCCAGAACAACAGTAATAACTTTTACTAGAAGCATTTTTACTAATGGAAGTTTATTGCAAAAATGCTTCCATTTCAAATTGAAATCCATTTATGCACATTTCAATGTTGACCTTCCTTTCCCTTTAAGTGCACTCATACATATTATACACCATTTTTTAACAGATAGAAAGGACTTTCTTGTGATATCCTATATGGGTACATAAAATAACAATACATAGGAATTTAACACTTGCAGTTTTCTTTATAATTATTTCTACAAAACTAGTGTAGCTAAATAAAATACCTCCAAATAAATTTGTTATGTTGTTTTGATTTTAGTAATATCCCATGTATAGGATTCCAAGTAATTTATAGCAAATATAGGATAAATACTACAAAGATGGAATTATTAGTTTAACCCTAAAAGCTGCTATGCTTGGACTGTAAAGCTAAATAGCGGTCTCCCAATTCAAAACTGCTTCACAAAAGGATCTATTTGTAGAATTTAGACACCCAGGGTATTTATCTAGAGGTATTTTGACACATTGGCCTCTATTTATCAAAGTCTGGCGGACCTGATCCGACAGTGCGGATCATATTGCTCTCCGTATTGCATATTGCTCTCCGTATTCAGCATTACACCAGCAGCTCACAAGAGCTGCTGGTGCAACGCCGCCCCCTGCAGAATCGCGGCCAATCAGCCGCCAGCAGGGGGGTGTTATGGCAGACAGGTTATGGTCTTTAGACCGCTGCTTCATAACTGGTGTTTCTGGCCTGCAGGCTCGCCAGAAACACGGGGCCTCAAGCTCTATCCGGAGCTTGATAGATAGGCCCCATTATGTTTAACTCTTTTATAGCAAAGAGCATGAATTTTTTTTTTTAAATTTAAAATTTAGACAGAGCTCAACAGAAATTTCAGGCCCATATAGGGCAGTTGGACATAGTAAAGTTTCAAGCTGCACAAAAAGTTGTATAGTTAATCACATTGTATACTTTAATGTCAATGTTAAAGGTTTAAAAAGAATAATATGAGGCAGATCGTGCTTATAACGGCAGTTTTAGTTCCTAATGGTAAAATATATAGTGTGCTACGTCACATGCAATATAGAAGGGAGAGGGGCTTAAACAAGTCAACCCATATATGGGCCTCAATTGCAGTTGCATTTAGATGGTTTACACAACTAGATGTATTTTGACTAAATTTAATCATCCAAAAAGGTGGACTTTTCTATTTTTTTCCTTTAGTCATAGGCCCATATTTATCAAGCTCCGTATGGAGCGTGAAGGGCCGTGTTTCTGGAGAGTCTTCAGACTCGCCAGAAACACATTTTATGAAGCAGCGGTCTAAAGACCGCTGCTCCATAACCCTGTCCGCCTGCTCTGAGCAGGCGGACAGGAATCGCCGGAAATCAACCCGATCGAATACGATTGGGTTGATTGACACCTCCCTGCTGGCGGCCGATTGGCCGCGAGTCAGCAGGGGGCAGC